>NW_006399797.1:14651984-14657040 GCF_000299155.1 Elephantulus edwardii | reverse complement strand
TGGAACAAGTGCTTCTACTCCTCCTTTCAAATAGCAAGGTTGTTTCATCTGCATAGTGCAAATTTGTTGATGAGGCTTCCTTCCATTCTGATGCCATATTCTTTTTCATAGAGTCTAGCTTCTCATTTTCTCAGAATACAGATTGAATAGGTGTGGAGAGAAGATATAATCCTGATAGAAACTTTACCTGATATTAAACTGTGGACTGTTCCCTTGCTCTGTCCATACAACAGTCTCTTGATTTAGGTATAGATTTTGCATAAGGAGAATTAAGTGCTCTAGGATTCCCATTCTTCTCAATGTTAGCCATCATTTGTTATGATACGCACAGTTAAATGCCTTTGTGCAGTCAGTAAAGCATAAATAGACATTCCTCTAGTATTCTCTGCTTTCAGCCAGGATTCATCTGACATGGTGCCACGGCCTCTTCTAAACCCAGCCTGAACTTCTGGCTCTCATGCAATATCATTAATATCACATGTAAACAAAATATTGCTGACGATCATCCCAAAACAATTAGAAGAATACATTGACAGAGAACTACCAGAAGTTTAGGCTGGGTTTAGAAGTTCAATATTAGCATACACATTTACTGAAAATAAAAACCATTATCTGTCAAATACATCTTCTAATGGTAAAAAGGGTATTATCCTAGCTACTTTGCTTTATTTCTAAGAGGCAGTGCTTAGTTAGAGAAGAGAATGTAGTTTAATTGATCCCCTTAAATATCACCTTAACATTTTTTAACTATATGCAGTCTTTGGGGCTTTTGTTTTTATAAATATGTAAATATTACATATAACTTAGCCACCCATCAATACTGTACAATTCTTTTTTTTTTTTTTCATTTCCATTCATTCATTGTTGTACTTTTCTCCCCTTCCAACCCTCCCCACAATCCCCAGTACACTACTATCTTGGAAAAGTGAAAGAAACATTCTTCCATTGTTTTACAATCCCTCCCCCCAGGTCCACTCCACTATGCAGTCTTCGCTCTGGACTCCCATTGTGACAAAAATACCTAATCACATATCCCTTCTAAACAGTTTTCTCCCTCATCTGTTTCAGTGCAGTATACATTATTGAACCCATCTTTCTCAGTCCCCCCCCACCCTAGATGTCAGTCTTGTTTAAAACAGTGGCACCATGCAGTATTTGTCCTTTTGTGCTGAGATACTTCACTCAGCATAATGTGCTCCAGGGTCACCCATTTTGAATAATATTGTATGAGTATTCCATTGTGTGAATATACCACATCTTCTCTATCCATTCATTTGTTCATGGGCACTTAGGTTGTTTCCAACTCCTTGCTATTGTGAACAAAGCCATTATAAAGATGGGTGTGCATAATACTGAACAATTCTATGGGTAAAATCTTAATTGATGCAGGAATCACCAAAAGATTGGAATATACAGAATCACAATACCAAAAAAGCATTGGATGACACTGAACTATTTCGGAAAGTAGCATATGACCAAGAGCCAATGATACTGATGAAAGAAGTTCAAGCTGCATGGAAGGCACTGTCAAAAAAACAAAACCCTGAGTCCACCAGCCAGTGTCTCCTGCACCAGCTCGGCCGCTGTCCCTGTTACTATGGCCCATTACAGAGTGAGGGGGAAGTGGCATGGCCAGGGGCGAGTATAGGGACATGCACAGAGGTTTTTGAGGGAGCCTAAGTTTGCAAGGAAGAGGTGGGCTTCCTGAACTCTGGCGCCTTCTTGTTGCTTTGGCCCCTTTGGGCTTTGGCCACTGACCCGGCGTGTGTCCTCAGGCCGCCACCTAACGCAAAGAGTTCACGGTACTTGGAGAAGTCAGGGGTGCTGGACATATTGACAATGGTGCTGGTAGCCTTCTATGAAGAACCAGAGAAACCCAATAGTCCTTGGACTTTTAAAAGCATCATTTAGGAGCTGCAGCCCCAGAACATCCAGAAATAGAACTACTCCTAGAATTAACATAAATGAAAAATAAATATGACGCTATTGTAGAAGAAAATTAAAAAATTGCAAAGCTTGCTCAGTATGAACCACCTCAGGAGGAGAAGTGTGCTGGACAGGATTCGTCTCAGTTGAAAAGGCACTGAGAAGTGATTTTGTACGACTTGAATAATTTATATAGTATATAGTCTTTTCTGAACAGATGTTATGTAATTTTTAATACATTAGTTCACTTATCACACTTTGTTACAAACATGTACTTAGAATCACCAATAAAAATTCCATATAACTTCCTTTGGGAGAAACCAAAGTCAGTCCTGAAAAGGAAACACAACCCACCAAAATCCACATCGGAACACAGCCACCTAAATCATTTAATGACCTTAAAAAAACAAACAAACCAAAACCCTTAAAATTCTGTTTGCCAGTCTGATGAGGAATACCGGTATTGGCTGTATTTTAACCAGGGTCGTTTAGCATGGAGCTAGTCATTGATGTAGCCCAGCCTATAAGCATAGGTACAGTCCTTTAAAATAAAGGTGACTCCATTGTTGATATTCCCTATAGGCAGCTGGAGAGATCTATGTGACTGATGCTTTTGCACAGGTTTCCACAATTCCGTTTATATTATGAAGAATAGATCACTTCTTTGCCATCGACATCACTTTGCCTTAGATAACTGTGTGTGCCAGTTTGAACTCTGACACCACATTTCCCTTCTATGCAAGCATGCTATCTGATAGTGTTTCCTTGCTTGCTGTGTGGTTCAGTGGCCCTAGTTGCACACTGGCCTTGTTGTATTAATTATTTTTAATTTGTTATTAACAGCAATGATCCTGATTGTATATATAGAACTCAAAACAAGATCACACTGTTCCTTTCCCACATGAAAAGTACATAAGTGAGCACAGAACAGAGGCAAATAGAAAATTCTGAATTCATGGAATCAGAACAAGAACAAGCCATATATATATCATAGGAGATCATAGTTTGTAGGTATAACTAAATAGTGCATTTTCCTCAAAATGTTTTTGTAGTCTTGAATTTACTTTATCTTCACTATCAATCCCTGTGAAGTAGGAAGGACAAGTGTGAGGGGATGTTGAAATTTTAGGCCAAAGACTGATGTTAATATAAATCATTTACTGACTAGAAGCTTGAGTATGTCAGTTAAGTACTCTGAAAGTCATGGTTCTTATCTGTTGAGTGATCTGTGCTGCCTACCTCACAGGCTTGTTGTGTGGGTCAAATGAGAATGTAAGTGAAAGATGTGTAAATGTTAAAAAAAACAACCCTAGGAAATGTTGGGATACTTATCAACATGTTTCAGGATTAGCCTATGCCAAGAAATTTGGAAGACAGCTACTTGGAAAACTGACTAGAAGAGATCCATATTTGTTCTCCAAAAAAGAGGACCCAATAGAATATGAAAATTATCTAAAAATGTCCTTAATATAACTTGTAAGTAAAATCTTGCTGAAGATTATTTTAAAAATGGCTGGGACAGTACAGGGACAGGGAACTGTCAGAAATTCAAGCTAAATGCAGAGGAATTTGTTGAAGGAAGAATACCATTGCTGATGTAAGATGGATCTTGGTTGAAAGGACAGCATATTAGAAAGATGTTTACTTGTATTTTATTGACTATGCAATGGCATTTGACTATGTGGATGATAAAAAATCATGGCTAATATTGAGAAATATCAGAATCCCAGAACACCGATTGTTCTCATATAAAACCTATACATAGGCCAAGAAGCAGTTGTCCAAAGAAAGGAAGAGAACACTGCGTGGTTTAAAATCAGGAATGATGTGGTCAGATTTGCCTCCTTTCTCCATATCTATTCAATTTCTATGCTGAGAAAATAATTTGAGAAGCTATATTATATGAAAAAGAATGTGGCATCAGAATTGAAAGTAGATTCCTTAACTTCAAATGCCATCAAATTCCAAGTACATAAGACATAAACAGAATCACTGTAAAAAAGAATTGGTCCACATGGAAAAATTTCATAAAGTACCAAATGGACAAGAGCCAATGGAAGATGAACCTCAAGCAGCACAGAAGGTATTGAAGAAAAATAAAAAGACAAAAAAAATCAATGGAATAGCAATTGACATGATTGAACTAACAGATACAGCCCTGGATATGCTCACAAGTTTATGCCTTGAAATTTGAAAGACAGCTACCTGGCCGAATGACCAGAAGAGATCCATATTTGTCCCCATTCCAAATAAAGGTAATTCAATAGAATGTGGAAACTATCGAAAAATATCTTTAATATCTCATGCAAGCAAGATAGTTGATGATAATTCAAAAAGCGGCTAGAACAGTACATTGACAGGGAACTACCAGAAGTACAAGCTGATTTTAGAAGTGGCTGTGGCACCAGGGAATCATCGTTAATGTCAGATGGATCCTGGCTGAAAGTAGAGAGTATCGGAAAAATGTCTGTTTGTGCTTTATTGACTATGCAAATGCATTTGACTGCATGGATAATAACACATTACAGCTCACATTGAGAAGAGTGAAAATCCCAGAGCATTTAATTGTGCTCATGAAGAATCTGTAACTAGACCAGGAAGCTGTTGTGTGAACAGAATAAGGGAACATTGCATGATTTAAAATCAAGAATGGTACATGTCAGGGTTGTATCCTTTCTCCATACCTACTCAATCTGCATGCGGAGCAAATAATTTGTGATGTCAGACTCTGTGAAGAGGAGTGTAGTATTAGAATTGGAGAAAGAATCATCATCAACCCTAATATTATGGTGATGAAACAACTTTGCTTGCTGAAAGTAAGGAGGATATGAAATTCTTACTGCAGAAGATCAAGAATCACAGCCTTCAATGTGGATTACATCTCAACAGTAAGAAGACAAAGATCCTCACCACAGACCCAACAATCAGCATTAACAATAGATGTAAAAAAAGATGAGGCTGTCAATTGCTTTGATCAACAATCAGTACTCTTGGTACCAGCAGTCAGGAAATAAGGAGATGAATAGCACTGGAAAAGTCTGCTGTGAGGGACGTCTTCAAAGTGCTGTTGTTGTTGTTGTTATGTGCCGCTGGAGAAGCTCAATATCAGCTGTGAAAACTAGGCCAGGAG
>NW_006399797.1:14639793-14651784 GCF_000299155.1 Elephantulus edwardii | reverse complement strand
AGGAAGAGTGCAGGCGGTCATTACAAAGACAGAAGAGGAAGAAAAGACCAAAATGGATGTCAGAAGAAACTCTGAAGATTGCACTGGAACGTAGAGAAGCCAAAACACAAGGAAGAATCCAATACACTAAAGAGCTGAACAGAAGATTCCAAAAGGCAGCATGGAATGACAAAGCAAAATTCAAAGTGCTAAAGAGCAATAATGTCAATCTAGAGACTAAGGTGTGCCTGAGCCAGGCCATAGTCTTCACAATTACTTGCTATACATCAGAGAGTGAACAAAAGAATAAGGATGACAGAAGAATTGATGCCTTTGAGCTGTGGTGCAAAATAAAAGTACTGAATATCCAATGGAAAGCCAAAAGAACAAACAGATATGTTCTACAAAGTATGCAGCCAGAGTGCTCCTTGGAGGCAAGGATGGTGAAGCTTCATCCTTCATACTTTGGACATGTAGCTAGGTGAGGTTATTTCTTAGAGAGGGACATCGTGCTTAGAAAGATAGAGAGAGGGTCAGCAAAAGAGAGGAAGACTTCCAATGTCATGGATTGACACTGTGACTTCAACAATGGGCTCTCTACTATCTTAAAGATGATGAGGATGACACAGGATAGGACAAGTTTTGGCTGTTCATATGGTCACCATGAGTCATACTCAATGGCACCTAACAATAGTAACAAACCATCCAAATATTGCTGTTATTGTTGTTAAGTGCCATCAAGCCGTAGGTGACTCATAGCAACCCTATGAACGAAAGTCCTCGACACTTGCATGACTTTCATCCTTTCTCCTGGTTCACAGGGTTTCCAGAGGCAAGCTATTTACAGAAGTGCATGGCACTCCTGCTTCCAAGCTTGTTTTAATCAGGGAGCTCCACCAAACACTGTCCACCATGGGATTTTACCATTCTGGCATGCCCAAACGCTGGCAAACTCTCAGCCAGAGACCCCTAGTTCATCTAGCAAGTCCACTCTGTGGCCACCCACTTGGAGCAAAAGAAAGGCACAAACGCCCCAGCATTCCCCACTTGCCACTCTTTCAGGCTCAAGAGGTTGCATCCACCTAGCTGACACTGAGACTCAGGAGAGACACTTATCCAAGTGTTGTTGTTGTTGTTATGTGCCATCAAGTCGCTTGCAACTCATAGCTACCCTATGTACAAGAGTCTTAAATGCCGTTTTATCCTGTGCCAACTTCGCTGTCTCAAACACACTCATTCCCACCACTCCACTCACAGAATCAATCTATCTCATCAAGGGTCTTCCTCTCCTGCATCATCCCTCCACTCTCCCAGACATGATGTCCCTCTCCAAAGACTAATCCCTCCTTGCAACATGCCCGAAGTATGTTAGACGAAGCTTCAGAATCCTTGACTCCAGGGAGGATTCTGGCTTCACCCTCTCCAGGCCAAACCTGTTTGTTCTCCTAGTAGTCCATGGTATATTCAACACTCTTCTCCAGCACCACAGCTCAAAGGCATCAATTCTCTTTCTGTCATCCCTATTCACTGTCCAACTCTCTGATGCATAGCACATAATTGCAAAGACAATAGCCTGAATCAGGTGCACCTTAGTCTCCAGCCTGACTTTGTTGCTTTTCAATACTCTTGAGAGGTCTCTCACAACTGACTTTCCCAGTGCAATTTGTCTCCTGATTTCTGGGCTGCTGTTGTCAAGAGTGTTGACTATGGAACCAAGTAAACTAAAAGCTTTTAACTATCTCACTCTCTTCACCATCCATTCTGATGCTGCCAATTGGCCCAGTGGTGAGAATCTTTGTTTTCTTGATGTTAAGCTTCAATCCATATTGAAAACTGCAGTCCTTGGCCTTCTGCAGCAAGCATTTCAGGTCCTCCTCAATTTCAGCAAGCAGGGTTGTGTCATCTGCATAACATACCAATCCTAATGATCTGAGATGCTGGGCTGTACAAGGAGGAATGTGGCATCCAAATATCACTTTTGTAATTATAAATTGTGCTCAATTTAATTTTCAAATGTATCTGTGTTTTTGACTGTGTTTTTTCTTTTTTTGTTCTAATTCATACAGCACTTGCCCATCAGTTTGCTGTATTGAGCTAACTTGTGGGTTGCTATGACACTGAAAGCTCTGTCACTGGTGAGCCAATGTCATAAAGATTACCTATGATGGACAGATTTTAGTAGAGCTCCCAGATTAAGACAGAGTAGGAAGCAGAACTGGCCATCCACTTTTTAAAATAACAGGCCTTTGAAAACCCTATGAACACTAGAGGAACATGGATAGTTATAGTAGCGTTGTGATAGAGCCCAAATTGGAAATCAGTTGAAATGAGGAAAACCAATGACAATGATTGTTTAATAATTGGAACATGGACTGTATGTAGTTTGAATGTTCGGAAAACTGGAAATTGTTAGAATGATGAGGCTTCCTCACATACTTTGGGCATGTTAGTAAGAGGAGTTATTCCTTGAAATGGGACATGATGCTTGGAAGGATGGAGAGTCAGTGAAGAAGAGGAAAACCTCCAACCAGGTGGAGTCACATGATGATTTCCACAAAGGGCTCTAGCATGTCAGTAAGAGTGAAGGTAGCACAGGATAGGACAGGGTTCAGATCCACTGTTCACAGGGGTGCTGGGAGTCATACTCAACTTGATGGTACCTAGCAACAACAACAGCATCTTTCCTGGAAAATCCAATGCTCCTGATGCATCAATTTCCAAACCTAAAAAAAAGAAAAAAATTAAAAGAAAATTTTCAAACACAAAGCTCAGCTATCCATTTCTTTTGTCTTTATTCAAATTTCTTTAATCCTGTGTTTTAAAACTATTCATTTTTCTCTTTCTTGATTTACTTCTTTTTCTTTATGAAGCAGATGCTTACATAGCTTACTGAGAATGTGTTATGAAAGGAATCTTCTTGGTTTTGTGCAGCTGAAAAATGTCTTTATTATAATCTGGCCCTTGGTTGTTATTTTTCTTTTCTTTTTTTTTTTTTTCGACCCACTTCCTTCCCTTGGTTGTTATTTTAACTGCACTAACTGCATGGTTTAAAATCAAGAAAGATATGGATCAGGGCTTTATCATTTCTCTGTACCTGTTCAATCTATATGCTGAGCAAATTATTCAAGAAGCTGGATTTTGTGAAGAGTGTGGCATCAGAACTGGAGGAAGATTCAGCAATAGCCTGTAGTATTCAGAAGACAAAACCATGTTTGCTGAAAGTGAGGAAGACTTGAAACACTTTCTGCATAAGATCAAGGACTACATCCATCAATATGGAATATATCTCAACTTCAAGAAAAAAAAACACAAACTCACCATAGGGTCAATAGGGCAACATCATGACAGCTGGAGAAAAGATTGAAGTTTTCAGTGGTTTCATCTTATGTGGATTTACATTCAACACCTTGGGTACCAGCAGTAAAGAGATCAGAAGATGGATTACATTGGAGAAATCATCTGTTAAGGACCCCTCGAAAGTGCTAAGGATCAATGTCATTGGAGGAACAACAGATTCAAGTCAAGGTCTTTTCAATTACTTGCTATGCATCTTGAAGTTGGGCAATGAATAAGGATGACAGAAGAAGAACTGATGCTTTCGACTTGTGTTGGAGTAGAGTACTAGGTGTCTATCTCAGGCTGTTAATGGAAAAAAGACAAGTATGTCTAGGAAAAATTATAATCAGTTGCTTCTTAGATGTGAAAATGGTAATTAGGACGGGTAAGTTGTTAGGAGACACCAGTCCTTGGAAAAGGATATGATGTTTGGAAAAGTGGAAGGTCAATGAAAGAGAGGAAAACCCTCAGGGAGGCGGATTAACACAGTGACTGTAATAATGGCCTCAATAATATAAGAGATTATGAGGATGGCACAGGACATGGCAAGTTCAGATCTGTTGTTCATAGGGTCCCAATAAGTCATACTTGACTTGATGGCACCTAACAACTACATGCATTTCAAGTTTGAGAAAAATTATCTCTGCTTTTAAAACATCCCCCTTTAATCTGAGTATTGCCATTGAGAAGTCTTATGCCAATCTCACTCTTGAACTTTTTTTCTCTTTTCAAACTCTTAAACTTTTATGCTTAGCTTTAACTTTTCCTTTAACTCATGTTTTACCTTGGATTTCAGGTGATTATTTGGCATTTGTGAAAATTATCAACCTCTATTACTAATATTACATGGAAGCAAAATCTTGCTGAAGATTTTAAAAAAGTGACTGTAACAGTCCATCAACAGAGAACTTCCAGAAGTTTAAGCTGGACTTGGAATAGGCGGTGGCACTAGGGACATCACTGCCAATGTCAGAGAGATCTTGGCTGAAAGCAAAGAGTACAAAAGGAATGTCTATTTGTGCTTCATTGACTATGCAATGACATTTGACTGTGTGGATCACAACAAATTGTAGCTCATGTGAAACCTATACTTAGACCAGGAAGCCGTTGTCCAAACAGAGCAAGGAAACACTGCATGGTTCAAGATCAGGAACAGAGTCCATCAAAGATGTGTCCTTTCTCCATATATTTTCAATCAATATGCAGAACATATAATTTTTGAGGCTAGACTTTATGAGGAGGAATGTGGCATCAGGATTGGAGGAAGACTCTTCTGAGTCATACAGGCAACACAGTTTCACTCACCCAAAGGAAGGAGGGCATTAACTGTTTGCTGCAGAAGGATTGAAGCAATCCTTCAGCAATATGGATAGATGATCAACATCAAGAAAACAAAGATTCCCTCCACTTGGCCAATTCACAGCATCATGATAGATAGAGAAAAGATTGAGGTTGTGTTATTGGAGCTTTGGTGAAAACAGATGAGCAAGAAGTAAACAACTTTTTACTGACAACAGAGATTATCCCTTTGTGTTTGTGTATTATGGAATCTGGAAGTGAACTTTCTAAAACAGTTGCCACATTCATCCTCCAGAAGATCTTGTTAGATGACGCTGGTTTGGCTTATATATGTCAAACATATGAGCATTTCTCCCATGTTGCCATTATATTGGGGAAAATGGTCCTGCAACTATCCAAAGAGCCTTCTGCCCGTTTGCTGAAACATGTAGTAAGGTGTTACCTTCGACTCTCAGATAATCCCAGGGCACAAAGCACTCAGGCAGTGCCTTCCTGACCAGCTAAAGAATACGACCTTCGCCCAGGTGCTAAAAGATGACACCACCACAAAACGCTGGCTTGCACAACTGGTGAAAAATCTACAAGAGGGCCATGTCACCGACACCCAGGGCATCCCGCCTCCTCCTCAATGATCCTCTCTGTCCTCTCCTGCTACTGCCCTGTACTGGGGAAGGGAGAGGAAACCTGAGAGGAAAACAGCTCAGGTTTTATTGTCGACTGGGAATAGACAACCTCAATTCTGAATTGAACTGGAGAGGAGGGCAAAGGACACATGCTGAAGAGTATGAACTGCCTTGAGAACCTGGGCTCCATCTACTACTCCTAGGAAGTGGACTCCTGACAGAGCAGTCTGCCACCACAGCCCAGGAAAGTGTCAACATTAGCAAATGCTGTATTTGCAGCATGCCCAAGATGACCTTGTCTTCACCTCTGCTTGCAAGGAGTGGAGACAGTGAAGAACAGCAGTATTCTAGGCATAGTGAAAGCCTGGGACCAAGCCATGTGGCATTTTTTTTTATTTTGCCTTCCTGGAAAACTCAAGATATGTCTCTTCATTCTCTCTCTCAGTGTTTACTTTGGATTTTTTGTTTTGCTTTTAATCTCAGAGAGAGGTGTGCCTGGTGGACACAAGCTGGACAAGCAGAACTTTATCACTCAGCACTGTTTACAAGTTTGTTAGCTATATAAGCTCAATATAAAGTTGGTCTGGCCATTAAAAAAAAAAGATTGAGGTTGTTAATAATTTCATTTTGCTTGGTTCCCTAATAAACACTTTTGGCACCAACACTCAGGAAATCAGAAGACCACTTACACTGGGAAAATCTGCAGTCAGATTATTGTAGAATGAGTATGCGGATTCAAGGTGGGGGGGAGGGTAGAAATAAAAGGGTGAGGATCGGGGGGTAGGGTGCTTATCAAAGGGTTGCACAACTCGGTGGCTGGGTGGAGTGAAGAAAATGGGAATGACCTTTTGTGAAAAACAATGTACTCAAGCTTTGTAAATAAATCAGAGTATTATAAAAAAAAAATAATTGTGGGCCAATAGAAGAGAAAGACTACTTTTCATACTGTAGCGAGACTTTAGAGTGACTGTGAAAGGGGATGAAGAGACTGTGAGGACACTGTGGCATAAGTGCAGCCTGAGGAACCCTGGAGATGGAACCACAGTTAAAGGAGTTGCTTGCTGGATGGTTGAAGGAAAAGCTGACTTGTGACTGTTATGAGACAAAGCTTGTGATTGAAGAGACCAGAAGTTTACTTGTGCTGCTAACTACTACGAGACAAAACTTACTGGACAATTGAGGAAACCAGAGGCTTATCTGTTCCTCTGAACTGAACGTTTTCACTAATTGAGGAATTGTACTTTGTTCATCTTGACTGGGACTGCTGCACTAAACCTGGATTTGCATTGTGTGATATTCTTTGCCTCCCTTACTCTCCAGCTAATTTCCCCTAATAAACTCTACTAAAGTTTGTGAGTCAGTTTGCAACAAACATTGGATCCAGTGGGTGGGAGAAATAGTTGCAGAAGCATGTAGGGTAGCATGTCTGACCATGTAGTTATTTATATGGCAGTACAGATATTATTGATGGGGAAAGTTCCCCTTTACGAAACAAGTAGGAATCACTTAGCCACCCTTATGTTGCATCTACTCTTTTTGCAAAGCTGGACTCTGTGTGACAAAGCAGAAGTCAAATTTATACTTTTCCATCTGTCCCTGACAAATTTCACTCCTTTATGCAATTTTGGTTAGGTTCTACAGTCATCCTTGGAAAAAAACTCCCTGCTCACGTTTAGTCATAAGAACAGTCACCTTTTAGTGACTATGTTGTTCCCATGTAATATCAAATTTGAATGTAGTTTCCTTTTTTCTTCTTACTTTTGCTTCCTCCTACTCCCTTCTTTGTGTCTGAGTGGGGCTATAACTCCACAATTGTTGAATTAATTTTGACAATGGCAACCTTTAGCAGGTTTCTAAGGTCGTAAATCTTAGCAGAAGCAGATTGCCTCATCTTTCTCCCAGCTAATGGGTTCGAACTACTGACCTTGTACTTTGCAGCCTAACAAGTAATGCACTATACTTCCCCCCGCCCCAGGACTCCTTAAGTACCTGTGTCCTTAATATAATATAATCGACATCCTCTCTGCCTTCTTGCTTTACCTTGTCCTTTTCCTATTCTTCACTTACTTGATGCTATTTCTTGACCTTTCCAGGTTTTAGCTCAGGAAGAAATGGGATTAATGGAAAAAAGGTCTTTTGTAGCCTGTGCAGTTTGTAATCTGATGATTTCCTCTGCATGTGGCAGGTGCACAATTGCTGGCTTTTGTTGAGGGATTTTTTTGGAGATCTGCCCACTGCAGACCTCTGACTGCACTTCTTTGTGTAGTCAGTGTTTCTCCTCAGTGGTCACCTACGATTCCTGGTCTCAGTACCTAGACCCCTCTGGGGTCACACATCCCCTCAGGTAATACTCTTACTTTTCTTCTCAAGTAATATGCTTAGGTAAGACCTAACATGACCATTGGCTTTCTTGCATGTGGAACTTATCCCTTAAGAATTCACACATTCTTAGTCTACCTACTTCATTTACCCACTGTCATAAAGTCAATTCAGTGTTATGGTGACCCTTCACTATGGATGGAATAAATGCCCTTCAGGGTTTTCAAAGATATAAATCTTTATAGAAGCAGAGAAACTGGTGTATTTAAATTTCCTTCCTTTTGGTTAGCAGCTGAATGCCTTAACCAGTTGTCACTAGAGCTTTCTACTGTGAATAAAAGTACAGCTAATTCCTAATGTACCCATTTCCATTCATCCTGCAATAAAACCATTGATTCTAGCTGTAATCTTTCATCTTTGTTCTTCCTCGGTGTAAAAACAGTAGGTCTGGCATGGCTGAGTCTGACCTCTACTCATTTTACAGTTGCAAAGAGTTCCCCATCAACAACATCCACAGCACAAAAGCAATTTGTAGAATGTCAGACATGTCCCCAAGGAAGAAGCTCTGGCACCTTCCTCTATCAATTTTAACACCAACCATTCCTCTCAAGATCATAGATGCCCTGCTTCTGGGTTCACTAATTGTTGCAGTGGCTACATAGAACTCACAGGCAATATTTTAGATTATGGAATCTATCAGAGAAGCTTAGGGGGCTCTGGTGGCCTAGTAGTAAGTACCTGCTTTGCCAACCCTATACTATGCCTATGCATGTTGTTTAAATCCTCCAACTGCTCCATAGGATAGAGATTGGCAATCTCCTCTAGCGAGTTTAACTGCCTCTGAAAACCCACTGGAGGATCAATTATGGATTGGTTCCAACTCAACGGTTCACAACAACAGTAACAATATAAAGCCTCTATTTTTATGTAATTTTTTGATGTTATAGAACACTACCACCACCACCATCATTAGGGAAACTAGGGATCTTGTTGGCCTAGTGTGTAGGGAGTTACACTTCTAGCCCAAAGACGCAGTTTGAATCTGACAGATGTTCTTTAGGAGGAAAAATGGACAATCTCCTCCTGTGTGATTTACAGCCTCTAAAAAACCACTGAAGAGTCAGCTATGAATTGACTCTCATAGTGGGAATGTCTGACAACATTAGGAATGCTAACATCTTACAATTCAGGTAGGAAACAGGATTCAGTCAGAACACACTCAGGCATGCTCATAGGTCCTCTGACTTTCAGTCTTATGGGTCTGTAAGAGTGCTACACAGTTCTTTAAGTCCTGCCAATTATGGCATCTCTCCCTCAGCCCTCCAGTAAACCTGGTGAACTTGAACTTTAGATTAGTAGTACAACTCTCTACAGGAATTCACAAAGTACTTGCACATAACATTACTGCATTCAGTTCAGATTAAGTATGCTCTAGAAGAGAACAGCCTCTCCTGAACAATAAAAGCCCACAATCAGTAGCACGGCACATTTCAAAGAAGCAGATGTTTTATATTGTCAAGAGGACATTTATTTTTTAAAAAAGATCTTTTCCAGTTTCCTTTCAACAGAAGAACACTGCCCTCTGACTAGTGTACCCACTAGTGTTATGATATGAGTAGAGGATTGCAAGGAAAAAGTAAATAAGCCTAAAGGCTGTTTGTACAGGTGCAGGTTTTAGCTTTGTAACCAATTATACATATGTTACATGTAATTGTGTTAGGTGGTAATTAGAAATCATTTGTAGTAGTTAGTTTATAAATGTCTGTGACTAGAATTCATTTCAGAAAACAAATTTTTCTTTCTCTTTGCATTCTAATACTGACCACTTTCCTTTATTGCATTTTCTATTCATGGAGGTAAAAAGGCGCGTCTTAGACCTTGTTTCTTTTTCCTTGCTCATCTTCGTGGCTAAGGTCCTGTGCTCTTTTCCATACCCAAGTCCCATTCTTCCATTGCCTGTGGAATTCATGAGTGGAACATCTTACTGGTTCCTGGATCTAGAGTTTCTTGTTGTTTGAACGGTACCAATACCACAAGTCTCTGGCAACACAAGGCTGCAAATGGTCTGGTCCAGAGGCAAAATGTAACCACTGATCTAAGGTCAACTAAGGAAGACCAGTCAGGGAAGAGGAGGGGTATGCTGAGAGTCAGATCTTGTATGATTTGCCTCAGAGCTTTGAGCCACAAGTTAGGATTGAAAGGGTTCATGATGAAAGCATGTGGGGTCCCTCTCTAGGATCCTAAGGAATATGAAGAGACTATTGTTTGCGAACATAAAAACTTGAGTGAAAATAAAACCCCACAAACCCCTTGAGTGGAAAAAAGCTGTGTTCAGCCCAGGACCCAGATTTTTTTCTGTGGCAAAAAGAACTAGAACTGGCAGGTACCCTTTTTCACTTCTAAACATCGGGGAAATAATCTTGTTGTTATGTACCATAGAGTCTGAATCTCTAATAGGGAGGGGTTTTTGCGTTTGTATATGGTTTCAGATGCATACTGCTGGTGAGGAAGACATTTACAGGAATGCACTGTCCACAATCCAATTCAAGGAAGGTCATGCTGCTGTCATTGAGAAGAACATAGCCGGAATGGATAGAGTTCTTGTACTAAAAAGAATTGGTGGACACTGACCCACGTCAAGAAGTAGCATGTGGTCAAGAACTAACAGTACTAAAGAAAGAAGCATTGGGACAAAAAAAGAAGGCCTTAGGGATTTATGGCTTAATAAGTGGATGTGTCAAGAAATAGACACAGCCTGAGATGTGCTTAGCAGTCTATGACAAAGAATTTAGAAGACGGTGAACTGACCAACAGACTGGTGGTTGTTGTTAGGTGCCTTTGAGTCAAGTAAAGCTCATAGCAAAGCTATGAACAAAAGACCTGACCCCTGTCCTATCCTATGCAATCCTAATAATCTTTGACACACTCAGGCCTACTGCTGTATCCGCCTCGTTGAGGGTCTTCTTCTCTTTTGCTATCCCTCTATGTTCCCAAATATGATGTCCTCCAATAAATAGCCTCTCTTAGCAACATGCCCAAAGTAGGTGAGGTGAAATTCAATCATCTTTGCTTCCAGAGAGTACTCTGGATATACCTGCTCCAAGACATATCTGTTTATTCTTTTGGCATACCTTGGAGTATTCAGTACGCTTCTCTAACACCACAATTCAAAGGCATCAATTCTTCTGTCACCCTTAATCACTCTCCAGCTTTTAGCAGCATAGCAAGTGATTGAAAAGACCATGACCTGAATAAGGTGTAACTTCAGAGTGCTGAACAAGGATGCCAATTTGAAGACTAAAGTAGTTGTTGTTGTTAAGTGCTCTTGAGTCAAATATGACTCACAGCAACTCTATGAACAACAGACCTGAACTCTGTCCTATCCTGTGCAATCCTTACCATCTGTGACACACTTGAGCCCATTACTACAGTCACTGTGTCATTCCATTAGTTGGGGGTTTTCCTCTCTTTTGCTAACACATCACATTTCCAAGTATGATATCCCTCTCCAAGGAATATCCTCTTGTAGCAACATGTTCAAACTATGAGAGATGAAGCTTCATCATCTTTGCCTCGAAGGAGCCCTCTGGATGCACTTTTTCGAAGATATATCAATTTTATTCTTTTGTTAGTCCATGGAATATTCAGAATTCTTCTCAAACTTCACATCTCAAGGAATCAATTATTCTTCTGTTATCCTTACTTATTGTCCAGCTCTCAGCAGCACAGCAAATGATTGAAAAGACCATGGCCTGAATCAGGTGCACCTTAGTTTTCAAACTAACATCGTTTGCTCTTCAGTAATATGGAGAAGTCTCTGACAGCACACTTTCCCAATTTAATACATCTCTTGATCTGTTGGCACTTAGACTATTGATTGTTGATCCAAGCAAGATAATCTTGTTGACAATTTCAATTTTTTTCTCCATCTGTCATTATGTTACCTATTGGCCCAGTGGTGAAGACCTTTGGGAAGACTGGAGAAGAACTGATGCCTTTGAATTGTGGTGTTAGAGAAGAGTATTGAAAAACCCCATAGACAACAAAAGAACAAACAAGTCTACTCTGGAGGAAGTACAGCCAGAGTATGCTTAATGATGGTCAAACTGCAGCTCATGTACTTTGGGCATGTTATCAGGAAAGATATATTGGGAGAGGTAAAGGGTCAGTGAAAGAGAGGAACCCCTCAATGAGATGGATTGGCACAGGGATTACAACAATGGGCTTGAGCGTTACGGAGATTGTGACAATGGAGCAGGATAGAGCCAGCTTCAGCTCTGTTGTTCATAGGGTGACTATGAGCTGTACTCAACTCATCAGCACCTAACAGCATCATAATGATCTATAAGGAGTCAAGAGTTCTCCGTAATGTAAGGTCAGTTTATCTATAAGGAGTCAAGAGTTCTCCGTAATGTAAGGTCAGTTTATCTATAAG
>NW_006399797.1:14636359-14639693 GCF_000299155.1 Elephantulus edwardii | reverse complement strand
TAATGTAAGGTCAGTTTATCTATAAGGAGTCAAGAGTTCTCCATAATGTAAGGTCAGTTTATCTATAAGGAGTCAAGAGTTCTCCATAATGTGAGGTCAGTTTTTCTTAATGTTTTTAGTAGTTGTCAATTCAAACTCCTGTTGACTTTAAAAATGCAGAATAAAAAAAAATGCAGAATAAAGCTGTTCCACAGTATATTGAAGACCTTTTTTGAGACAGATCTATAGGCCTGTCTTCCAATGAAGTTTGAATTGCCAATGTTTCACTTGGTCGTGGAATGCCTCATCGTCTGTGCCATCCAGATACTCTCTGCTTTGTGGCTTATGACTACTGGTTCCTTTAAGAACTTTTAGTATTAATTTATAAATGCTTGCTACCAAGTTATCTTACAGTTTCCCAACTTCTATTAATTGATTTTACATTTTAGAGAAGAGAAATATTTTCTTTCAACTGTAAGAAAACAAAAAGAAGATTTAAATTTAAAATTTAAGGAAATTGGTTCAGTATCATTGAGCATAGTCAACGGGATGAGCTGTAGAAATTGCTCTCATTCTCATTGATCACGACTGGCACATACTGAGCACTGACTCACTGCATATTCATGCCAACCTACTCATGGGCTGCAAAAGTTAGAAAGCTAAAAAAATGCCATTCATAGACCCTTTTGTGGCAGAAATTCAGAAATAGCTACAATCTCTCAATCAGAAACACTTGCCTGAAGGTTATATAGTAGAAAGGCAGAGTATAATGCATCAATTATGGTGGTGTATATCATGGTGGCAGCAGCAGCATGTCCGTGGGACTGGCAGCTCAGTCAGCAGCTTCTTGATGACAGAGGAGGTGGGAAGATTCTGGAGCTTGTGGTCGCAGCAGACCTCTATTTAAGGCACCTCAATTTGGCAAGCAGCTTCCTGGGTCCACAACTTCCTTATGGTAAACTTTTGTAGCAGGTCTAGTCTGTAATGTCTGCCTTTTCAGTTCTCTCAATGATTCTGTAAGCCACTTTCATCAATCTTGTGTGGTCACAATGAAGGACCCTCATGAAACACTGGTTAAGTTCTCAGCCACTAATAAAAAAATCTGTGATTCAAACTTACTAGTCACTCTGTGGGAAAAAGATGTATCGATCTGTTTCCATAAAGATTATATAGCCTTGGAAATCCCATGGGACACTTCTACTCCACTTTATAGAATCTCTGTCATAAATTGAATTGTGTCTTTCCAAAATATGTGTCAACTTGGCTGGGCCATGATTCTCAGTGGTTTGACAGTTACATAATGATGCAATAATCCTACATGATGTGACCTGATATAATCAGCGAGCCTGTCAGAGGATTAGGAAAGAATGCAACATCCTTACTTAGGTCGCAGCCATGATCCAATGTAAGGGGCACTTTCAATGGATAAGGCCTATATTGGCTCTTATCTTACAAGAAATAAGAAGGGAGAGAAGCAAGCAGAGAAGGAGAAAACCCAATACCAGCAAGAAGGAGGCACAGGAGCACAGCATGTCCTTTGGACTCAGGTTCCATCACCGAGACCCTTTACACCCCAGGAGAGGACTGATGCTGAGACATATGGAGCTCTCCAAGAAATCCTGGGTCCACAGATGTTGAAAAGAAATTAAGACCTTCTGAGACGTAGAGAAAAAGAGAATAAGAAAGTCACCTCTAAGAGCTGTTATTGTTTTGTGCCATTGAGTCATTTGTGACTTACAACGTTCCTATGACAAGAGCCCTAAACCCTGCTCTATCCTGTGCCAACCTCATTGTCTCTGACACACCAATTCCCACCAATCACTGAATCAATCGGCCTCATCGATGGTCTTCCTCTCCTGCGCTGTCCCTCCACTCTCCTAAACATGATGTCCCTCTCTAAGGACCAGTCCCTCCTTGCAACATGCTCAAAGTATGTCAGACGAAGCTTTAGAATCCTTGACTCCAAGGAGCAGCCTGGCTTCACCCTCTCCAGGACAAACTTGTTTGTTCTCCTAGCAGTCCATGGCATATTCAACACTTCTCCAGCACCACAGCTCAAAGGCATCAATTCTCTTTCTATCACCCCTAATCACTTCACTGTCCAGCTCTTCGATGCATAGCATGCAATTGTGAAGACTATAGCCTGGATCAGGCGCACCTTAGTCTCCAACCTTATGTTGTTGCTCTTTAGAACTCTTGAGAAGTCCCTGAAAGCCAACTTTCCCAATGCAATTAATCTCTTGATTTCCTGGCTTCTGGTACCAAGAGTGTTGATTGTGGAGTCAAGCAAACTAAAGCTGTTAACTATCTCAATCTCACCAGTATCCATACTAATTCTTCCAATTGGCCCAGTGATGAGAATCTTTGTTTCCTGATATTGAGCTTCAATCCATACTGAAGCAAGCACTTCAGGTCCTCCTCAGTTTCAGCAAGCAGGGTTGGGTCATCTACATAACAATAGTACCCTGAATTTGGACTGCTAGTCCCTAAGCTAATAAAGAATAAACTTCCGTTTGTTAAAACCATCTATCTGTGGTAGTTCTTTTATAACAGCACTAGGTTGCTGAGGCAGCTTGTATAAGTCAGACTCTACATGACAGCAATAAGTAATAATGCATGTAACACACCACAAATACAAAGCGTAAAGCTATAAGCATTTATCATTGCCCATGACTCTATAGGTCTGCTGGCTAGTTCTGCTGATCTTGGTTGTGCTTACACATCTACTGATGGGTTGGTATCTGATAGCTTCTGTTGAGACAACTGATCTCTGCTTTCATGTGGACCCACACTGTCCAGTGGGCAAGACTGGGTTGTTCTTCAAAGAGTGACAACAGGTTATGTAAGGATTAGCCTTAAAAGTGGTGCTTTTTTTTCTTTGTAAATCAAAAGGTCAGCCTAGATTCAAAGGAATAGGGAAGACTCAGCCTCTGGATGGGAAGAACTTTGAGGTCACATTGTAAGAGAGAGGTGAAGAATTGGAGTCACTACTGCAATAAAGTTGTTGTTGGACCATCGAGTCAGAACAGATACATAGCTGACCCTTGCAATTATGTGCATCAAAAAGTTGGAAATCAATAAGGATGACATGAGAAGGATCGATGCCTTTAACAATGCTGGTGAAGAGTATTGAACATACAATGGACTGCCAAAAAGGACAAGTAGATCTGTCCTTGAGAGGATGAAGCCAAGTTACTCCTTGGAGGCAAGGAATTTGAAACTCCATCTGACATACTTAGAGCATGTTGCCAGGAGGGACCAGTCCTTGGAGAAGGACATCATTCTTGTAAGGATAGAGGGACAGCACAAGAGAAGAAGACCTAGAATGAGATGCATTGACACAATAACTGGGATA
>NW_006399797.1:14556034-14633939 GCF_000299155.1 Elephantulus edwardii | reverse complement strand
GCACATAACAACAACAACAACAAGATTTTTATTGACTAATTTTCTGAAGTGTATAACCAGGCCTTTCTTGCTGGTCTATCTTAATCTGGAAACTCCACTGAAGCCTGTGAACCATGAATGACATTTTGATACTTGAAACAACAGGGTTATAGCTTTCAGCATCATAGCAACACACAAGTTACCACAAGACAGCAAACTGACAAACGACTGGTGGCTGTTTTAAATAGCAGCAATGAATTCTCTTCTTTGCAATTTAACATGGAATAATCTCAAACCCCCTATTATCAATTGCAGCTCGAGCAGTCTAATAGGATACAATGGAATTTCCAAGAGAGTTTCAAAGGATATATTATTTACAGAAGCAGACTCCTTCAAATTTCTTTTTTGGAGCAGCTGATGGGTTCAAAATGTAGACCTTTCAGTTTGTGGTTGAACTCTGTATTGTACCACCAAGGCCCCTCTAAGTCAGTGGTATATCAAATACATGCATTTATCTTACTTCCCTCCTAAAGCACCATAAAATATCATTAATGATGTGAACAGAAACCTATGAAGTCAAAGAAAAAAAGAGAAGGAGCACAAAATAGCAATCACAGCAAACACTGGCAATGTAGAGAACAGAGTCTATCTGTTGCAGCTAGGTTCTCTGAGAAACAGGCCTGAGATGAAATTTAACACGTGAGTGTTTACAAGTGAGGGCTCTTTGTAAAAGTGTAAGGGGAAAGGAGACAGGACAGGGCAGAAGAAATCAAGATGTCAGACAGATACCACAATAGCTTCAGTTATCCCCATGAGGAGTATGGTACTGTCAGAGCTGTCCTGCTTGGACCAAAGTTGGCCTACTTGTGAAGGTCTAGCCTTGAACAAATTGACTTTCTGCTATGGAGAAGATCGCTGGAGAAACTGACAGGAGAGAGCACTCCCAATGCTTCCTGTATCATTTAATATTTTGCCCATAGATTCCTTCACAATTGCAACTCAAGGCTTGAATCTGTTTTTCAGTTCTTTCTTCTCTTTTGCTTTTCTAACTCCAGTTATTTACACATTTCATTATAATATTTTGCTTTGTCTTCTCAAGCCGACCTAGAAAATTTTCCATTCAAGTCTCTCTTACTTCAGCCTCCCCTCCCCTCCCCACCTGCATCCCGCTTACAATGTAAATCTGAGACCCTCTTCTGACATCTTTTTTGGTGTTTGACATACTATAAGTGGCTCACTCCTGGAAGCTATGCCATGAGTATTTCAAATTCCAGCAAGGTTGCCCCTGGCAGACAGATGTCAGTGGAGATTCTAGACTAAAACAGATTAATAGGCAAGATGTTGGAGAATATCAAAACAAGGCCAGGGTCTGACTTCTGAATGGACCATGAACTACTAATATGCAAGTTCAAATTGAAGAATACATAATATAGTTTTAGTAAAACAGAAAATGGAGAGCTCTGTTGACTTAGTGGTAAGGAGTTGTGCTGCCAGCTCAGAGGCATGCAGTTCAAATCCTCCAGCTGTTTCTTGGGAGAAAGATGGACAAACTCCTCTTTTGCGATTTATGCTCTCTGAGAACCTGCTGCACTGTTAGCTATGAGTGTATCATCAGATACACAACAAAAAAAGAAAAAATGAGCTATGATGGCGTTGTCTGTAGAGAGTGGTGCTGGTAGCCCAAAGGTCATGCCTCTCTGGTGACTTGAATGAACTAGTTGCTCCAATGGAGAAAGATGTGCAATCTCCTTCCATGAGATTTATAGCCTCACAAATTCACCAGAGGACCAGCTATGAGACAATCCTAAATCAACAGCAAAAGATTTTAATACAAATAACAATTTTAGAAAAAATAATAATGGCAATTCCCGTACATAATAAAAATATTTGACAAATTGCTTAAGTTTAAAGATCTAAGCAGTTTTTAGGCAGGCTGAAGAGTAGTGTCCTCTGCCAGGCCTTGATGCATGGCATCTGGTCTAAAGTGGTCAGAGAAATAATGATTGTAGATCTGCAGAATTAGCAATCCTAGAAAAGTCTAGGTTTCTATGGATCCTTTTGTTTGTAGGGATGGCAACGTAAGACACTCAGAAATCAGCAGGGCAAACAGATGGCCACTCTTAGATAACAGAATAAAAGAAATTTTTATTGCCAAAGTTTGTGTCATGTGTCTTGTTCAGGGGGATACAATATAGGTAAAGGCTTTGTGAGGTTTATGCCTTACTGAGAACAGCTTCACTCAGCCAGCCTTGTATAGAGAAATTCTAGTGCTGGGGGAGAAAATAAAATTCTGTTATGAAGAGAAACTGGATGTCCTCCAAAAGGTATACTTCAAATTCAAAAGCCAGACATTCCCTTGTAGAGAAAGGCATCCCACAGCTAAAAGTCTGGAGGCAAATGGCACTTGGCTCATTGTTAAATCTTAATCACAGACCCTACTTATGTGATTCATACAGTTATCACTTATATAATTTGAAGTGTCAGCAATTTTGCTCCTGAGACAGAATCCATTGATCTAATGTTGGGTTGGTTTCCCCCCCACCCCCCTTCCTTATTAGCTGTGCAATAAATGATTTTCTATAAGGAAACCTATGGAAAAACACAAAAGAAAGTCATTGTCTGACTGCTTTATGCAAAGGCTAAACTAGTTTTACTTAGGATAGCATATGTAAATGGGACCAGAGAAGAAACTAAAAGACTAAAGAGCTTAGCCAAGTAAAAATGGGAATTTCAGTTACATTCAAGATATTTCTACCTTCTACTGTGGAGAAACTCTTATATATATGATACATATATGTATATATATTAAAATAATACACACACACACACACACACACACACACACACACACACACACACACGATGCAGCACTTGATAAAACAGTATTTTCTATAATGGTTTTTATACCTGAATCAACAAGGAAGAAAGAACCTGAAAGTTTGAAAGATGACAGATACCAAGTCATTTACCTTTTTAGAAAGTGATCTCTAGTAACAGTTAATTACAATCTCCCCAAAGAAGTTCTGGCAGGGGTCCCACTACCCAGGGCAGAACAAAAGTGTAAGTGAGAAGCTCCCCACAGCAGGTGTTTCTCAGGACTTTAAAAGCAGCTCCTGTATCCTGCCTGTTCTTCGGGCTTGGATCACACTTTCTGGCACTATATTTAAAAGCACCTTCAGAATATCTACTGCTCACATTTAAAATCTTCCTTTGCTTTCTTCTTTTTCTTCACTCTCCATGTTCTTTGTGTTTGTCTTGAATTAGATTATAACCATATTGCTATGTCTTTGGACCTCCTATTTGTTATCATCTTTATATCTCCCTTTATATCTCCCTTCTTCAATGTTGCTTGTCTGTGTTTTGCTCATATGAAGTGAATAGTACAATTTTGTTAAAGAAATATAACAATTCTCCAACGTTTCAAATGCTCTTGAGGAAATGACATGAAGTTACTAGATTTGTGATGTTTTCCTTTTTAAAGAATAAGGACTGACACTGAAAAATTTCAGGAAGTGCTATATGAACAGGAGCTAATGGTAATCAAAGAGGAAGTGGAAGTTGCATTGGAGGTATTGGGAAAAAATAAGGCCCGAGGAATTGAACGAATACCAATTGACTTGTTTCAATTAACAGATGCAGCCTTGGATACACTCACCAGTTTATGCCAGGAAATTTGAAGGACAACTGTCTGGCCAACAGATTGGAAGAGGTCTAGCTCTGTTCCTATTACCAGAAAGGGTGATCCAAATGAGTGTGGAAATTATTGAATAATATCATTGGTATCACATGCTAGCAAAATACTGCTGAAGATCATGCAAAAA
The DNA here is from genome assembly GCF_000299155.1 of Elephantulus edwardii. NCBI lineage: Eukaryota > Metazoa > Chordata > Mammalia > Macroscelidea > Macroscelididae > Elephantulus > Elephantulus edwardii. The sequence goes on along the minus strand of NW_006399797.1, from coordinate 14,630,139 downwards.
CACCTGGAACTACTGTTCCATAGGCAGGGAATTGCCAGACTTTCAAGTGGTATTTAGAAGAGGCCATGGCTTGCTGATGTCACATGGATCCTGGCTGAAAATATGGAATACCAGAAGAATGTCTATTTGTGCTTTATTAACTATGCAAAGGCATTTGACTGTGTGGATCACGACAAGTTGTAGCTGACATTGAGAAGAATGGAAATCCCAGATCACTTGATTGTGCTCTTGAAGAACCTATATCCAGACCAGGAGGCTATTGTGTGAATGGAGCAGGGGAGCACTGCATGGTTTGGAACTGGGAAGAGAGTGCGTCAAGGATCTATTCTGACTCCATACCTGTTCAATCTATATGCTGAACAAATTATCTGAGGACCTAGATTCTATGAAGAGGAGTGTGGCATCAGGATTGGAGGGAGACTCATCAATAGCCTGCGTTATACAGATGACACAGCCTTAATTGCTGAAAGTGAGGAGGATTTGAAGTACTTGTTGCAGAAGATCAAGGAATGCAGCCTTCAGTATGGATTGTGTGTCAATATCAAGAAAACAAAGATTCTTACCACTGGACCAATAGGCCATTGCCGTGATGAATGGAGAGGAGATTGAAACTGTCAACAGCCTTATCTTGCTTGGATCCACAACTAACACCCTTGGTACTAGCAGTCAGGAAATAAGGAGATGCATTGCACTGGGCAAAACTGTAGGTAGGGACCTTTCCAAATTATTGAGGAGTAGAGATGTCAGGTTGAGGACTAAGGTGCGTCTGATTCAGGCCACGATCTTTCTGATTACTGGCTATGTATTCGAGAGCTGGACAATGAATAAGGATGACAGAAAAAAAAATGATGCTTGTGAGCTGTAGTGTTGGAGAAGAGCACTGAACATCCCATGGAGGGCCAAGAGAATGAACAGCTATGTCTTGGAGATGGTGTAGCTGGAGTGCTCTTTGGAGGCAAGAATGATGAAGCTTCACCTCCTATACTTTGGATGTATTGTTAGGAAGTGCTATTCCTTGGAGAAAGACATGATGTTGGGAAAGATGGAGGGTCAGTGAAGGAGAGGAAGGCCCTCAACCAGGTGGATTGATACGGCGACTGTTGCAATGGGCTCTTGTGTGTCAGGAAGTGTGAGGTTGGAATAGGACAGGACTGGTTTCAGATCTTTTGTTCATAGAATCACTATGAGTCGTACTGGACTAGATGGTACTTAAAAACAACAATAACAAGCACCTTGAATACATGTCTTTTATCTATCTATCTATCTAACTATCATCTCTTTATTTATTTTGCTTGTTTTAGAATAAACACCTTAAATGCACATGGTAAGATGAAAGGGAGGGAATTTCTTTGCCTTCAGTGTCTTGCTGCCTCTCTTCTGCGAGGACACACTGGTCTGATCATGCAAGAAGTTTGTTGCTTTAAATGAGTTATTACATTTGATATTTTCAAGCGCAAATGAAAGTTCCTTCAAAAGGATTTTGATTATTTTTCTCCAAAAGTAGCCTATTGTGATGTATGTAAGTCAAGAAGAGTCTAGAAAGGGTCCATGGAAGGTATTATTTGATAGAAACAGAATAGTTCTAATGGTAACTATTACCAATACCTTGTAGCCTCATTCTATTTATTAATAAGCAGTATGAAATGTTTCAAACATATGCAAAACTGTTGCTGATGGAGTAAACCTTATGAGTAAGGGAAAAATACCTGTGAATTACACCATTCTATCTCATCATATGCCATCATGATGTTATGTACAAATTTACTCTGTATCTTGCTCTTTTTCCTTGATATCCTTCCATATAATCTCACGAAAGATGCTTTTTTTCCTTTTATTTTTTTTAAGTGTTGGATGATCAAGTGTCAGTTATTATTGTATCTCTGCTCTCATTGTACCCTTTTAAACTCTGCATTTTTAGATCCTGAGTAGCACTAACAATCAATCACTTGGCTACTGACTGAACGACTGATGGTCTACCCAATTATTGTTTTATGTGCTGCTGAGTTGGAACTGCCTCTACAGTAGGTTTTTAGAAGCAGTAAATAGCGTGGGAGGGGAATGCACATCTTTCTCCCATGGAGCAGATGGTAGATTTGAACCTCATGCCTTTGGGTTGTCGGTGAAGTTTCTTACCGCTAGGCCACCAGAGATACTTCTAAAAAATCAGCCACTGAAAACTTTAATTCTACGTTGACACACAAGATTGACTTGAAGGCAATTGGTACATTTTGTACTGTGATGCAATGGCTGGAACTCTGCCAATCTCATGGCTTGATTCTGTTAGGTCTGCTGTTAGAGGTCACTTAGACATGAGAATGCTGTTGGTGTCTATCCTCAAGTCAGAACCTACGCATAGCTGACCCTCCAGTGGGTGTTCGAACCTTTGGGATTACAGTGCAGCTTCCTGCAACTAAGCCGCCAGAGCTGTCAAGAGCTAATGCCTCTTAGCAAAGTAAGAGTGGTTCTGAAAATGTCAATGTAAAGGGCGTAGTAGGTAAAGGGGAAATAGGAATTGAACAGAGAAACCAGTTTCCACTGTGGGGTGAAAGGTCATTAATAAGGTGATGCTAAGAGATGAGAATGCTCACTTTTATTCGCTGCTAACTGAAAGGTCAGAGGTTCGAATCCACCAGCTTCTCCACAGGAGGAAGATGAGCTTTCTTCTCCTCTAAAGATTACAATCTCAAAAAGCCAATGGAGGACTGCTAAAAGTTGGACTTGACTCATTGGCAGTGCAGTTTTTCAGTTCCTCTTAGCCTCACCTTAATAATGACCTTTTAGGGATCTCTAGTGGCCTAGTGGTAAGGAGCTGTGCTGCAATCCTGAAGGCACACAAATCCACCAGCTGCTCTGCAGGAGAAAAATGAGCAATCTTTTCTGGTGTAATTCAACTGCTGCTGAAAACCCACTGGAGGATCTTCTCTGGGTCAATTCTAACTCAGAGGTACACAACAACAACAACAAAACAAGCACCCACAGTGGAAACTGGTTGCTATCTTCAGTTCTTACTTCCGCCTTCTCCTTCTTTTACTTTGGTATTCTCAGAACCAGTCATCTTTTGCTAAAAGGCATTAGCATCCAGACAAGTATCCTACTAAAATCCAAAAAAACCTCATTGAGTTCAGTCTATTGGACTTACAGGCATTGATCCTTTCTCGGGAATCTGACCAACTCCACGAGGCCTCTCCAGTAAACTTATACATTTTCTCTGTGTTCTTTTGCTTCTGAGATGCTAACTGCTGCTTCTTTTTGTGTTGTGTATGTGTATGTGTATGTGTTTAAAGCTCTCTAGTAACTGTTTAAGCTCTAATATAGTATATTTTATTAAAATTTTCTTTATTGAAATCCCTCCTGTGGTTTCTTTTTACCCAGCAGGGTCTTAACAAAGTGCAGTAATCACTGTTAAAATGGGTTTAGCACACCTGGAATCGCTGGGTCAGAAGTCCCCAGCGAGCAGAGCCTGGCCTGTTGTCTATACATGCAATAGACCTTGCTTGTGCTCTAGTCCTGGGAAATACCATTGATTTAACTAGTCCCTTGTAAAAGGATGTTTACATTGTTTCCCAATTTTGCCTCTATCAATGATGTTTTTAAACAGCCTCAAATAATTTTTTTCATCACCTAAGTATGAGATGTTTGTGAGAAAAATGTATAGAAGTGGAAGAGTTGGGCAATGGAATTGTCATATTGCTCTTCATAGAGGTTGTACCAGTTATAGCCTCTCACAGGCAATAAGCAGATGTATCTGCAGGAGACACAGAAAACATCAGCCAAGGGAGGAGTGAACCAGAAAAGACACTTGGATATCCTAAGAGCGTGTTGGCTGATGGAAGAGTGAAGACCATCTGGAATCTTGGGGAATTATTTTTGGCCTAGACTCTATGGACCTCATGTGAGTTCTTTTGGAGATAAAGAAAGATAAGAAACAAATAGAAAAACCTCTCTAAGACATTTGAGGGCAATACAAAAAAGAGAGGTACTACGCTACAGATCACGAGGTTTTGGCAACTGAAAGAGGCTTTGTGTATCTGGTTAGCAGCCATACTCTGTCAGCCTCAGTGTCAAGCAAATCTGGTTGTGGTGGTCAGAAGCAAGAGTCCGATCTACAGATGTGTGACTTTGTAGCAAATGCTTGTCAACTGGGCATACTGTATGTGGTAATAACACATGAGACATTTATTTTTGTTGTGGTTGTTAGATGCTGTCCAGTCAGCACTGACTCACAATGACTCTATACACCATAGAATAAAAAACTGGCACCATCCCTGGTGCACCCACCTCGCACCATCCCCACAAAAGCTGTTGTGTTTAAGCTCACTGTTGCAGACACACTGTCAATCTACCTCTTTAAGCATTTTCTCAATCACCCAGATATTCAAAACCAAAACCAAACTCAGTGTCTTTGAGTTAAAATTAACTAATAGCAACCGTCTACTGGATCTCTGAGGCTATAAATTTTAAAGGGAGAAAACTATCTTCTGAGGAGCAGCTGGTGGATACTATCGCTATAATACCATTGGTCCTTATTCACCTACTAAAATCCAAAAAACCCCCTCACAGTTATCAAGTTGACTCTGTTGTGTTTAAAGGCTAAAATCTTTACAAGAGGAAACTGCCCATCTTTTTCTCGCAGAGTAACTAATAGATTCAGTCCACCAACCTTTAAATTAGCACCCTAACACGCCATATGCCACCCAGACTCACCTACTAAGTCTCCCAAACATTTAGCTGGAACTTTGTAAGGCACTAAGGTCTGTTTCTTTGTATTAACAGAGAGGCCAAGAGACTATAAAACACAGTGACAAAACTCTGATTTACTAAGTTTGTCCGATTTTTTATTTCTACATCTTTGTTTTAGGCACTGGGATAGACTTTTGAGAAAACAAAGTAAAATATTTTTCCTCAAGTCTTGCTATCTTTATTATCACTTATTCTTTACCCAGTATGACATAGCTCCCATTATCATTGTCCACATTTTTCAGGCAGGTTACAATCTGCTCACTTTTGCTGATTTCAGTTTAGTATTTTGAAATAACAAACCCATCTGTACCAAAGCTGTGTCTCTTCACTCTGTAAGCGTGGAGTGTCTTCCTGCAGATCACTTTTATGTTACACTGTGTGTTGTTTGTGCTATTCTTAATTTACACAACAGAGATGCTGTCATTGCCAATTAACATTTTTCAAGGACCCCCTGGATGCATAGCTGCATGGAAAATAGTTTCATATTCTCTTTGTTTCAGCTCTCAGGTAGCTCCTTCAAATGCATTTTTAAATATTTCATTGGTGACAGAGAAGAACAGAGATCTCAATTAGGATTTGGGAATATTTGGCCTTTGCAGAAAATGCTTGAAGAAGAACATTAAGGATTTGTGTTAATATCTGAAAATTTAAAACAGGGCATCCTTAAATTCAGCCAACAAATGATAAGAGCAAAACGCATTAATTACTCCTGAAAAAGACCTAGTTGAGCATCCCATTCTAGCATCTGTCCTTTGAGTCTCTCATTTCACCCTATTTATTGACTCTATCTGACGCCTTGTAGTATGCTAATTCTTGTGCTAAGGAAGGTGAGGGTTTGAATCCACTAGCTGCTCCTCCAGAGAAAGCTAAGAAGTTGCTCCTCCCATAAAGATTTACAGCCTCAGAAATTCAATTCAAGGGCAGTTGAAAAAAAGATTTTTTTTTTTTTTAGGGAAATGGTGGTGGTGATGGTTTATAATTTACAGGGTTTAGGCTAAATATTTTTGATACTTTTTCTAATCATCTCTGTCCTTAGAATGACTCCTTCAAACTCTTGCAGTCCTTGTTCTTTCATACCAGTCATTTGGAAATGCAGCACATGATAAACTATTTTTGTTTGTTCGTTGAAAGGTAAAAAAGTAGATTCATTAGAAAGTTACATCCCAAAGGGATGGACCTCCTTCCTTGAATGGAAATATGAAGAGGCTGATACAATATATATACTATTTGGGAATGTTTATTCTTCCCCAGAATATCAGAAAACTGAACCATTTATTTTTGTCTTTGGTAGAGTCTATTAAGATCAGATGGAATTTTATTTAAAAATGATGTACAACTTGAGGTGGAACACTATCTTTAATAAAGTTTACTAATTTAAGTGCTGTGTGCACATTTTTTGTTGGGCAGTGGGGTATACTTTGGGAATGTTAGAAGCATGTCCTTGGAAAAGGACATCTTGATCGGAAAGGTAGAGAGGGTCAGCGTGGGGAGGGGAAGCTATTCAATGAGATGGATTTACGCAGAGAATATAAGGGTGGGCTCCTGTATGTCCAAGATAGTCAGGCTTCATTGTTTATAGGATCACCCTGACTCCACAGCACATAAAAACAACAATAAAGTGTAGATTAGCAGAGGGACCATCATTAAAAGAAGTCAGCAGTTTGTCTGCACACAATTTTCTTAATTTGCCTAAAGTGAATTCTTGGAGGCAAGAACTTTGAGACTCTGTCTCACATACTTTGCCACGTAGCCAGGAGAGAACAGTCCTTGGAGTAGGATTTTGTGCTTGGAAGGGTGGACAGACAGCACAGGAAGAAAAACCTGGGGATAGATGTGTCAGTAATAGTGAGATTGGCTCAGATAGTGCAGAATTCAGAGCTGTTGTGTATAGGGTCCCTACGAGTTGTAGTCACCTCAGATGGCACACACTAGCACCACCACCACCACGCTGCATTTTTTTAAATTATATTAAGTTTATTTTTAAAATTCGAATACATTGATTTCGAGAACAGATTCTTGCAATTGCCCTCACTCCCCCCAAACCCATCAAATCGTACAACTCTATGATTAATCTCCCATCCCCTTTCATATCCTCATCCCTCTGCTTCCAACCTTCCCTCTCCCATGGATCCTTATACTCATTCTACAATAATGGTTTTTTTACAATATTTGTCCTTGTGGGACTGAGTTCACTCAGCCCATCATCTCTGATGTGATAGTTACGTGTAGTGCGGCCATCGGTTGTAGGGAATTGTTATTTTGGAGGGTAATTCTGAAGACTTTACTTTCAAAAAGACCTTCACTTGTGGCACGCACTTTTGAATAAAGAACGCACCTTTAGGCTTTTTATCGTTAAGAACACCCGCCTAGCAGCGCCTTCCCCTCACATCCATTCCTCAGACCGCAAATCCTTTGTTGCGCACAACCCTTCGATTCTGTCCTTTTCTCAGCAGGATAAAGCTCCCGCGGGGCGCCACCCACTCTGCTTCCGGGGGCCTCATTGGCTAGTTGTCCGTTCTCCCCTCCCATCTGTCCCCTGGATTTGGCATAGGACGTGGGTGTCTTTTTGATCAGGCACTGATTGGTAGAAGTTTAATCGGTGCAAGAGTATTTCTGAGTCTCTATTGGTCTTTAGACTTGAAAATGGGCGGGGAATAGCAGAGCGACAGGACTCAAGGAGGGAAGCGCGGAGTGCGCCGGCGCGTAGTCTGAGACGCCGGGCCGAGGCTTTTCCTAGGAACCAACTGTTGTCGCCCCGCCCCCTCGGGGCCTCTTTGTCCCGTTAACTGTTGGAGTGGCGGGGGCGTCAAGGCTGGGCGACATGCCGGTGCGCTTCAAGGTGAGCCCAGGGCTCCGGGACCCGAAGGCGGCTCGGGGGAGCCACGGCAGGGCGGGTGCAGAGCGCGGCGGTCACGCTGGCTGTCTGCACCGCGCCTGGTGACCCCCAGGCTGGCAGCCTGGAGCCTGCCACGGTCCTAGGATACCCCTCTCCATCGCTGCTCTTGCACATTGAGGAGTTGCCAAGTTGGAGAGTTAGATGGTGTCGATGCAGATTTAGTCTGGTGGGTGGGTGGACGGAGGAGGAGAACGAAATGCTACTTCAAATTGGGGCACATATGGCCCATCTCACAGCCCAGCATTTAACCCTTTTTTCCCCTTTAAAACTTTAAAGTACGCGTATCTTCTAAAGACGAGAAATGTGTCCTTAGTAATGACAGAATATAAGACGTATTTAGGTGCTTATGTTGTGCATTCATTTTAGGGTTTGTCCACAGGTGTAGGTAACTGATAGGACTAGCACCCTTCAACGTTAACAAGTGGCCACATCGTTCCACAAGCTCAGTCCTTTCTTTTTTAACTTAAAGCTTGTATCCAGAATGTAAGGGGAGCTTGTATTTGTTTGACTTCACCACATTTTGATAAGGTACTGAGTAAAACATTTCATGTTCATGTCCTCGGTGAGAATTTAATTAGGATGATCCGTGGTGATTAGGATTTAAGATTGTCATCTGGTACAAGAGAGCTGGGGCTTTGGAATCTATCTGAGAAAGCATGGTTTCTGTGAGCCTGTATTCCTGCTAGCATCTGCTTCAAGTTGTGTGAGGATTAAAGGGGGTAATGGATGTCAGTTGCTTAGCACAGGGCTTGGTAAATATTAGCTCTTATTGAGGCACTCTTCTGTTTCTAATTACCAATTCCAAGTTTCTCAACTCAGTCTTTGGAGGCTCAGATGTAATCTCTAATTGTTGTTCTTAACAATGTTTATTAATGGCCTGATTCTCAAATCGTATTTTCTGTTACAGGGGCTGAGTGAATACCAGAGAAACTTCCTGTGGAAAAACTCCTATTTGTCAGAGTGCCGTAATCCCTCAGTAGCACAGAAGTACCCATTGGCTGGCCTTAGATCAGATCAATTAGGTAAGTTATGCAAACTAACAACATTATAACCTGAGCAAACACAAGTTTGCCCAACCATTTACTTAAAAATTCCGAAGCATGGTTGACTTACTCATTTGTTTATTTAACAAATACTTATTATTGAGGATTTACTGTGGGTCAGGATTCTGACCAGTTGCTAGAAGATAGCCCTGAGCCAGACACAATTCAGTAACTAGAGAAGAAGAAACAGAAAATAGTCAATGCAGTAAGTAAACATAATTTTAGTTTGTTATATAAAATTGTTGTTGTTGTTGTTGTTATGTGTCATCGACCCGCCTGCGACTCATAGCGACCCTATGTACAACGGCCCTAAACTCCGCTCTGGTCCTGTGCCAATCGCACCGTCTCTGACACTCCCATCCCAATTATCCCAGTCACTGAATCAATCCACCTCATAGAGGGCCTTCCTCTCCTGCGCTGTCCCTCCACCCTCCTAAGCATGATGTCCCTCTCCAAGGACCGGTCTCTCCTCACAACATGTCCAAAGTAAGTTGGACGGAGCCTCAGAATCCTTGCCTCCAAGGAGCCACCCGGTTTAACCCTTTCCAGGGAAAATCTGTTTGTTTTCCTAGCAGTCCATGGTATTCTCAATACTCTTCTCCAGCACCACAGCTCAAAGGCATCAATTCTCCTTCTATCCTCCTTGGTCATTGTCCAACTCTGATGCATAACAAGTGATGGGGTAGACCAAAGCTTGTATCAGACGCACCTTAGTCTCCAGACAGACACCATTGCTCTTCAGTACTTTGGAGAGGTCCCTAGACTTTCCCATGGCAATGCGCCTTTTAATTTCCTGGCTGCTGGTGCCAAGACTGTTGACTATGGAGCCAAGCAAACTAAAGCTGTGTACAATCTCAATCTCTTCATCATCCATCCTGATGCTGCCAATTGGTCCAGTGGTGAGAATCTTTGTCTTCTTGACATTGAGCCTCAATCCATGTTGTAGGCTGCAGTCCTTGACACTCTGCAGCAGGCGCTTCGGAGTTGCTTTCTTAGTTAAAAAAGTCATTGCTAGAGCCATCTTGAAGTACAATATTGTCAGTGACAGGATAATATCTATACGCATACAAGGAAGTCCAGTGAATACCACTATCATTCAAATATATGCACCAACAACCAGAGCCAAGGAAGAGGAGATAGAAGATTTTTACCAACTTTTACAATCGGAGATTGATCGAACATGCAATCAAGATGCATTGATAATAATGGGTGACTGGAATGCAAAAGTCGGGAGCAAAGAAGAAGATTCAGTAGTTGGAAAACATGGACTCGGTGACAGAAATGGATCTGGAGAGAGAATGATCGAATTTTGCACAATGACTTATTCATGGCAAATACATTTTTTAAGAGACATAAACGAAGGTTATATACCTGGATTTCACCTGATGGTATGCATAGGAATCAGATCGATTACATCTGTGGAAAGAACCGCTGGAGAAGCTCAATATCAGCTGTGAAAACTAGGCCAGGAGCTGATTGTGGAACAGACCACCAACGACTCATATGCAAATTCAAGCTGAAGCTGAGGGAAATTAAACCAAATCCAAGGCAACCAAAATAAGACTTTGAGTCTATCCCACCTGAATTTCAGAACCATCTCAGGAACAGGTGTGAGGCTTTGAACACTAATGAGCGAAGGCCAGATGAGTTGTGGGAGGATATAAAATTGTTGGATAATATAATAGATAAACTTGTGGAAAGGGTAGGTGAGGTATCACTTTAGAGACAGTGGTCAGGAAAGACCCTTCTGAGAAGGTGATTTTTTTGACGCAAGACTTGAAAACAAAGAAGGGACAGGCCTAACGATGAGTATTTCAGGGGCTTTTGAAGCTAGAGATATGTTAAGCAGTGTGTTCAAGGTTCAGTGACAGAATCATTTAAAACCAAGTTGTCTTTGCTTAAACCGAGTTCCTCTTCTTTCACACCTGCTTTCCCCCTGTCTTCCAGGGAAGTCAGGACCATGGCTTGCTTCCCAGGTTGTGGCAGAAGGGAAAGAAGACAGAAAACACTTTGCAACCGCTTATTTATTTTCCCCCTCACTAGAATGTAAGATCTCCAGGAATAGGGCTCTCTCTGTGTTTCACCCTTTCTCCATCCAGTATTTAACGCAGGGCCTTGGCACACTCTGATAATCATTAAGACTAATTTTTGAATTTGAATTCACAATGACCGTGGGGCTTTGGATAAACCGAGCCTGTTTTGCTAAGTGGGAATAGAGATGCTTGCTGCACAGGATTGTAAGGGGTGGGCTAAATGAGACATTGCGTGATGGAACGTGGCACGTGTTCACGTCAGTGGTTGGTGCCCATATGGGACATGTGTGGGAGTACCTGGCAAGTCCCTCAGCTGCTAGATGTTTGAAGCTGGGAAAGTGAAAGATTTATGCATGGCATGCTGAGCCTGGGAAGTTAATAAAATGATGACGTTATCTCTAGGATTAAGTTGGGAGAGCAAAGGGAATCCAGTCGAGAGAGGATGGCTCCTTCTGGGTTTCTCTGAATCATTAGCATTCTTAGTCTAGAGCCTGATTCAGAAGCAGTGTGTCCCAGTTTTTCACTATTCTCTTTCCACATGACCAGAAATTCTATAAATTTGCATTTCCATTTGACTAAGGTTATGAACCACACCCATCTTTTTTAAAAAATTTCTCACTGATCATTAAATATAATGCAATGTTATATTCACACCCAGCGTAAATCATGTCCAGAAAGAAAACCGAACCTGTGCCCTTTGAGTCACAGCTGACTCCTGGAGACCTCTTGTGTTACACAGTACAACTTGTTTCTTGATTATAGATCCTTGCCTGTGAACAACAAGTCTTTCCTTCTGTGCTGGCTTTGAACTGGTGGCTTCAGGTTGGACTAGACAAAACTCACAAACTCACTGCAGTCCAGTTGATTCTGATTCATAGCAGTTCTACACTGGGTTTTCAAGGCTGGAAACTGTAAGGGGAGGAGATTGCTCATCTTTCTTCCACAGAGCAGCTGGTGAAGTAGAACCACACCCATCTTATAGACCTGTCACGGAGGGCCTGGTGGGATGTCATGGCATCTGAGAATGTTCGCCAGAGAGTTGCCCCCCTAAAATTTCAGCTGCATTTTCAGATAGGGTAATAAAGTGAGATACAAGGAGCAAAGCCACTTTGGAATACAGCACACTGTGGAAGGAAAGAATGACTTAGATAACAGATGGGCTCCCTGCCCCTAGTTTTAGGGGAGTGAGAATGTGGGGTGCTCCAAAGGAAAGAATGACTTAGATAACAGATGGGCTCCCTGCCCCTAGTTTTAGGGGAGTGAGAATGTGGGGTGCTCCAAAAGGGAAGTAAGCGTTGAGAAGGGAACAGCAATTTTACCTAGGATTGATGGTTCATCTCCTTAGAGTATATCCATCCCTCCCACTGCTTCTGCCAGCCCAATGGAGTCCCTTGGTGGTGGAAACAGTGAATGTACTTGGGGTACTAATCAAAAGATTGGTAGTTCAAGTCCACCGAGAAGAACCTTAGAAGAAATGCCTGGTGATCTACTGAATTCTCATACTCATTGCCATTAAGTCAGAACTGACTCATAGCACTGAGAGGCTTTTCAGAGCTGTAAATCACGTGAGAGGAGATTGCCCTTTGGGGCAGCTGGTCGATTTGAACTGCTTGCTTTTGGGTTGGCAGTACAATTGCTTACCCACTAGGCCACCAAAGCTGCAGGTACTAACTGGGCCTGACCCTGCTTAGCTTCTGAAATCATGGGTGTTGAGGGTGGACTGAAAACATTGTAGAGCTCAGGTCTTCTCTGAGACATGTGGGATTGCCTTAGAATTGCTGTTGACTCTATGGCAGCTGGAAAGAAAGGGGGAGGGGAAGATTCCCCTAGGGCTTTAACATTGTAGCCGAAATGAAAATCTTTTCTTATCTACCAGAAGCTGGGGACTCAGTACTAAAGGAGGAAGAAAGCTCTTATCTTCAAGCTTGCTTCCTTCCCCACCCTCTGAAAAAATTCAGAAAATCTTTCTATTTCCTTACATGTTTTAATGTTGTTTTCAGTAAACCATTAGTTAAAGAATGTGAATGTTTTCTGTTAAATTATAGACCTGTCTTATTTTGCTCTGGAATTTATCATCGTGGGAAAGTCATTGTATAAGGTCACCTTTATAATAGCTATGTCGATATTTTGTTGTGGACCATTGAGTTGGGGCTGACTCATATCTGACTCTCCAGGGGGTTTTCTTGGGCAGGAAATGTAATGGAAGGAGAGTGTCCTTTTTTCTCCTGCAGAGCAGCTGGTATATTTGAACCACTTTCCTTTGGGTTGACAGCGCAGTTCCTTACTGCTAGGCCACTGGAGATTTCTGCAGTGTTTCCATTATCATGAGGAGCCGAGACAGCACAGAGCGTTGTGGCATAAGCTTCTAGTTCCATGACTTCAGTCAGAAGTTATAGAGCGGCCCCCAAAAGACCTCAGACTGTCTATATGCGAGTCTTTTCACATTTTCAAATTGATATGTGAATTTTAAAAATCATATGTTTAATGCATAGTTTCAAAGGATGTAAATCAGGATGGATGGTGAAGAGATTGAGATTGTTAACAACTTTAGTCTGCTTGGCTCCACAGTCAACACTCTTGGCACCAGTAGTCAGGAAATGAAAAGATGTATTGCGATGGGAAAGTCTGCTGTTAGGGACCTCTCCAAAGTACTGAAGAGCAGTGGTGTCACTCTGGAGACTACGGTGCATCTGATACAGGCCATGGTCTTTGCAATCACTTGTTATGCGTCAGAGAATTGGACAGTGACTAGGGAGGATAGAAGGAGACTTGATGCCTTTGAACTGTGGTGCTGGAGAAGAGTATGTACCATGGACTGCTGGGAAAGCAAACAGATTCATCCTAGAGAGGCTTAAACCGGGCTACTCCTTGGAGGCAAGGATTCTGGGGATTCGTCTAACATGCTTTGGACGGTGGAGGGACAGTGCAAGAGGGAAAGACCCTCTATGAGATGGATTGATTCAGTGACTGGGGTAATCGGGATGGATGTGTTGGAGGCAGTGTGATTGGCACAGTATAGAGCAGAGTTTAGGGCTGTTGTATATAGGGTTTCTATGTGTCATAAGCAACTCGACCGCTCCTAACAATGACAACAACAGCATCAGCTTATTACTGTCAAGTCAGAATCGACTCATAGCTGACCCTCCACTGGGTTTTCTGAGGCTGTGAAATCACAAAGGAGATTATTGCCCAGCTGGTGCATTTGAACTTCCAGAGAGATGCTGCCTTTTAAAATTTATTTTATTAGAACTGTCAATTTTAGTTAATGGAATTTATTGAAAAGGTTCTTCATATACTTGACATAGCCAGTCCTTACAGCTAAACCAAACAGTCAGTGTAGGCTAAGTTTACATGAAAAAGCAAATCTAACTTTAGTATTTAATTCAAATACATATGTTAAATAATGTACACAATAACTGATTCAGCCCTGAATTTTAATTCTAAGATCATTGGCTAAAAAGGGTGTTCAAAGCTAGATTAAATAAGGTTATTATGCCCCTTAGTTTTCTAGTCTCTCTAAATTTGGTTTAATGTCACATCGTCTCCTCAGGAATTATGCTGTCCCTCTCAGGGTTATAGTTTTCCAGTGGCCTCTTCGTCGCCCATGCCTGGGCTTTTCTCTATGCTTTTCTGTGGGATGATGCATCTCAGTAAGTTTCAGGCTGGTTGAGATGCACCCCTTTCTTTTGTGATGTGAGAAAACGGTGCTTTTGTTAAGGATGATGAGAAGTGAAACTCCAGATTGCAGGGGAGGCTCTCAGGTCCATTGGAGTTAGGAAGAAGGATATACACAAGTTGAGGATCTGAGAAGTAATTTCCTTAAATTGTCCATTTCTGTTCTCTATGTTCTCAGAATGTCTTTTTGTACCACAAGACTTGCATAAAGCTCCAGTTTGAAGATCACTTGTCTAGGGAAACCTTTTAAGAATTGAAATCCTAGGTCTGATGGCCAAAACATACATGATAGAGACTAATATGAGGCTGAACCTTATGCTAAATTTTCTGCCCACCATCATGTTCCTTCTATTCTAGTCCTGATCTTCCTTCCTTCCCCACCCCACCCCACCCAGTCTTCTATTTAAATAATGGCCCTAAACTAGGGCAGTATCTCAGTGGCTGTCATTTTGTACAGCTTTTCTTACCTGGATAGAAAGTTAAGCTTTTTGGATATTTGCTTGCCAGACAGAAATGTAGAGAAGTCGTATCTTAGCTCTTGGTAAAAGAGTGCATTCTTTTTGATTCTCAGGAAATCAAGGTTAATGGAGAACTAAGATCCAGCATAATGACATTTCATCCCTTCTCATCTTGGGCTACTCTGCATAATGGGAGCTTTGTGAAAAGTTCCAAATTTTGGCAGTACCAAGGCCCATTGTTCTGCTAAGTAGCACAGGAAAGTAATTAGAAACTGAGGCAACATGTGCTGCCCAACTGGCCAGGTCCATCTCACTGTGATTCTGGTGCCTTATGTAAGGATAACTTGAACAGAGTGACCCAATTTTTAATTTTTGGTTATGGTCAAACTTTTAATACTTCTTTAAGGCAAAATTGAAGATTTTGTTGTTGCACACACACATGCTTTTTTAAAACAGAACCTTTAATTTTGCCTTTAAAAATATTAAAAGCTTATAT
Source organism: Elephantulus edwardii (assembly GCF_000299155.1). Lineage (NCBI taxonomy): Eukaryota > Metazoa > Chordata > Mammalia > Macroscelidea > Macroscelididae > Elephantulus > Elephantulus edwardii. The sequence goes on along the minus strand of NW_006399797.1, from coordinate 14,614,798 downwards.
ATGTGTGTGTATCTTTGTAGTTTTTGTCATATTACTTAAAGACTATGTGAATGAACTGCATTTTGAATACAATTTTTTACTCTTACAGATGTTACTGAAGATTGTAACTTTGTGCTTTGGTAGATATTTCTATGTACTTTTTTTTATAGGAATCACAAAAGAACCAAGTTTTATTTCAAAGAGAAGAGTTGCTTACCATGACCCACAGATTTCAAAATCTCTTGAATGGAATGGATCAACTTCAGAGAACAACATGGCTGCCTCACCAGAATCTGAAGCCCCCCCGATATTGCAAGAGGCAGAACAAAAAGATGATGTTAACCCAGAAAACATCGTTGCCCTGGACGTGCCCAAAGTACTGGAGAGAAACAGACTTCACTCTGTGCTCCCCAGAGACAAAGGGGTTGCAGACCTGGTGGAGAATAAAGAGGATGTCCTAGCAAAATGTACACCAGTTAACGAAGACATAGAACCGAAACACTCTGCCAAGCCTCTTTCAGATAAAGTGGATAATGGGGTAGGTGTGATCACTAAATTGGGTGTTTTTTGCAGAATTCACCATCATTTCACTATTAGGTTTTGTGCTAAAATTTTTTGTTGGTTTTTTTTTTTTTTTTAATATCTGTAGGATAATTGACAAGAGATTATTGACTTCAGCTATTGTGAATTAGTCCTAATCTTAATACTGATTTCTCTTGGATATGCTAAGATAACCCTTTATTTGGTGGCAGCCTGTCTCTGGATTTAATTCATTGCCCATCAGCACTTGAGTCCTCAGGGAGAGATCAAGTTAAAGGAGAAAAGTGGGGGAGTAGGCCATTACTTCTGGCAGTGTTGGTGAGCTGACTTCTCCTTAGCCCCTTTTCAATTTCTTGTTATGTGCCAGCAGGAAAACAAACAATCTCAATTGATAAGATGCAAAAGGAAGAAGAATTCTGGTCTATCTCAGAGATCTAGTAGTTCTGCTCTATTATGTCACAACTGGCTTGTGGAAGGTCCCTGCAAGCACATAAGCAGAGGCGCCAGGGTCCCATGCAAGGAACTTGCTGCCTCCCACATATCTTTCTCTACTCCACTGTTTCTTCACCACTTCATAGTCACCACTGGCTGGAACCTCAGAGAGACATTTAGCAGTGTTGGAGAAGCAGAACGGGCTGAGGTGAAACCACAAATGATGGGTGGATAAAGCAAGGCGCTGTTGTTTTTCAGTAATAGATTTAATTGTAAATAATTTGCATGGGACTTCTGTTTACCAGAAATCATTAATAATTGTGACAGTATTAGAGAAAGAACTTTTAAATAGTTTGAAAGTATATAAGGGGGATTATTTATAAACTGGAAAAAGTTTGAATAGACATTTGTAATGCCTTTGAGTGGATTTTTTTCCCCCCCTTCAACAGTTGGATAGACTTCTACGAAAGAAAGCGGGATTGACTGCTGTTCCTTCACAAAATACCTTGAGAAATTCTGAATATCAAAGGCAGTTTGTTTGGAAGACTCCTAAAGAAACTGCTCCAGTTTTTGTAGCCAATCAGGTAGTTTAATGGATATAATGCATTTTTTTTGTGTATAATCTTTTGATATAGTGATGCAAGCTAACATAGAATTATGAACTGAGAAAATTTAGTTATTTAAGTAGACCTAGAGGTAGGTTCTAGAGTGTTATTAAAATCATCCTTTTACTTTTGATTTATAGTAGTAATATTATACTGTCCTAGGCTACTGATGATCATTGTTACCAGATCCATCACATAAACTAAATGTGAGACAGGGTAATGAAAACTTGGGCCTGGTAAGTTTTTGCATGCTGTAAGATTTTTTTTTTACTTTTTAAAAAAATTTATTCTAAAAATTTGTTTACTTGACTGATATAGTGCATGTTTTCTATCTTCTAAGAAAGACATAAAAGTTTTGAATATTTTAATTAATACAAAATATGTTTAAAGGAATAGAAGCTGTATGATTTTGTCCTTGTATGGTTATGAATAATAGTAAAAGGATTATCAGTTTGACTATATAAAATAAAAAAACTCATCTTGTATTAATTTGCACAGTTTTAGTGTTTGATTACCAGTACTAACACTCTTGTTTTAATACTGTAGTCCTTTGTGCAGTTCTTATTCTCTTAACTCGTATATTTTGCCACATCACCCATGCCTGGGAAGTAAATATTTCCACTGAGACTCATCATGGTTTAGTCTTTTCCTTTCTCCTGGGTTTTCTGTTTTTCCTTGTACCCACACACATGCACCTTCACACACACATTCTATTATTTATGTCACAATTGTATAAGGGTAGAGGATAAAGATTCAGTAAGACAGTAACATGAGCTGTTTTGCACTAATATAATCGCACTAGTTGTCCTATAAACTATAGTAGCTGTGGGCTTAGTTTTTACTCAGTGTTTTAAAAAATCCTGAAATTCCTGTAAACATTGTAGAAACAGATGGTAACAGTTTTATGTACCTGTTTCAAACTGATAAATAGGTTCAACACATCATTTGATTCTTCATATATGTTGTATAGAAAGTATTATCTACTTAAAACCTGAAAATGGTATTTGTTCTGTCTTGTATTTATTTGGCCTTTCAACTAGGGAAGATTCAAATAAAAACTGTATTGACAACTTACTTTGTCAGATGTAGTGAGAGCAGAATTACTATTTTTTAGAACCAGAAGTACCTTATAAAACAAATCACCACCATTATCTTCTCTAGTAGTTTTGTTGCTTTCATTAGTGAATTTCAAAGGATTTCTTTAGAAGCAAATGCTCTTTGTTGTTCAAAGGGTATCATTTTCAGTCTTGAAGAGCTCTGTGACAGAAGCTATTAATGCTTATTGGTGAAAAATCTCTAAAGGAATTGTTCAGTTCTATTTTTTCAGACACCTGTGTTCTGAAAGGATGCCTTATTTTAATATATAAAGGAGCCAGAACAATCTTTGTTAGAAAAATCTTTGAGATTATATTATACCAGAAAAAGAGATATTGTTCAGATTTAATCTGTATGCAGATGAGTTCTTCACCATTATAAAGCAATTATGAACCTTATTTAATCACTGTCTTTTCAATTTGCATTTCATGGAAGCAGCAGTAATGTACCAATCAAATGGAGACCATAGAGTGAAATATTAAGCATATAAGGAAACAATTAAAAAGAGAAGCATAGTAATAACTAGTTTCTTCCCTTGCCTTAAAAAAACAACAAAAAATGGAACAAATTGACTTTATTAGATATTAAAAATATTTAAGAATTTTTCATTGTTTCAGACCAAAAAGTATTAAGGAAGAAAAAAACCTTTAGAATTGATATCAGAGTTGCCTTGTAAAGGCAATTTTATCGCCAGTCTCCCTAATACTAGTGCATATGTCATAGTGAGTGCCCATGTTTATATTCCCAAAACATGCTTGTCTTCAATATCTCTTTATCAGACTGGTGCGTGGAGGATTGGGGAACATTGGGGAGAAGAGGCAAAACACACATATTCTTCATAATTTCTGTTGCCTTAAGCATTTTTATTATAATAAAATTCAAAACATAGCAGTGAATATGGAAAGTTGACTGTTGGATGTTACTCAGCTATATGAAATGAAATGATAATGTCTTTTTTTATATTCTATAATTAAACTTGGTGGAGCTTTTTAAAGATCTAAATTTTGTATAATTAACAAAAACTAAACTAAAGTAATTTTTGTTTTAAGGTTTTCCACAATAAAAGCAAATTTGTTCCACAATTCAAAGGTAACTCAACCATCCATGAAACTGAATACAAAAGAAATTTCAAGGGTTTATCTCCAGTGAAAGAGCCAAAGTTAAGAAATGATTTGAAAGAGAACGGAAATCTCGAAACTCAAGCTCCTGAAAAGAAGGTATTCATCAACCCTCAACTTTGGAACAAAATCCTTTTGATTTTAGATTCACCATGATTTCTTTCACTTATACTACTACTTTGTTTCTTTGCTACAGAATAAATTTATTTGCTTGTTCTTCAAACAGCAAATGTGTATTGAACACTTGCTAGGCAATGGGTACATACTGAAATGAAAATGATGATAAACTATAGTAAGTCTTAAGCAGCTCTTGGATGAGTGAGGAGACATGTAAATTGCTAAATATAATACAGTGCCTCGCTGTGCAGCTCTTGCGTTTTCTACAGAATGATCAGATGATTGACTTTCTAGTAATAAGAACTCAAGGGATAACAATATGAAAAAAACACATATTCTACATTAAATAATGGAAAATAATCATGTGTGCACACATACATTTTTAAACCAAAGCTTTTGTATGTGAAGTGTAACTGTATGATTCACCTGATTTACCAGGATGTGCCCATGCCTACTTCTGTATGAAATTATAGCCATTTAGCTTGCAGTGCCAGGATAAAATGGTTTATTTTTGGTAAATCAGATCCAAATACCATTTTTCTATCTCCCACAATAGTCCAATAATCTGATACCTTATTAATTATAATAATAGGAAGTCTGATTAAAAATAGTTTATTTTTAATAAACGTGCATAACCACCTTTGTTGGTCTTTTGGACCTGCACTATCTCTGATGAGAATAAAAGAGTTGATAACATATGTAGTAAAGCACTACTGTAATTTCCTCCCTGGAACTTTACATTTAATCCCATTTTTACAGTTACATGTAACTTTGGAATACTGAGGACAAATGCATGCTTTAATAGTTAATACCAACAAGCTTACTTCTTTATATGTTTGTTATCTTTCCCCCCTTTAGGCAAGGATCTAAAAGCTTTATTCTTAGAAAATGAAAATGTGTCCTGAGTGATATTTCAGAACACCTAATCAAAGCTAACTTGTTTCAGTCTTGCTTGTTGGTTTTTTGTGATTTAAGCTTTAACTTTTTTGGTTAGAGATTATTCCTAAAAATAAAAATATAATACAGTATCTAAGTGCGACTTTGTAATAGATATTTTTACTTTTTTGTGTAAGGCATTTTAAACAAGTCTTAACTATATTTTACAGATAAACACCCACGTGTGTATGTTGTCGTGATGTATTGTTCTCTTGGAACTGACTCATCACTGTCCCTCTGATGGATTTTCAGAGGCAGTTAATCACATGGGTGGAGATTGCCCATCCTCCTTCCATGGAGCAGCTGGTGGACTCAAACTGCATGCCTTTGGAGTTTCCAATGCAGCGTTTTGGCACTAGGCCACCAGAGCTCCCTTTGTGTTTGTGTGTGTGTGTATGTGTGTGTGTGTGTGTGTGTGTGTGTGTGTGTTTGTATGTATGTATGTATGAATGAATGATACATAGGATGTTATTGAATACTTGTCTGTAGATAATTATACTGCAAACTCAAAGGCCATACCTCTCTGGAGGTATGAATCTACCAGAGACTCTGGGAGAAAGCTGGGCAATCTCCTCCTGTACAATTCACTGGCTTGCTACCCAGTGGAGGATAGTGAGGTCAGTGCAGGGTCAGCTTTGAGTCGGTTCTGACTCCATGGCAATGAAAGAATGAGAGAGAAGGGATAGCTAATAATCTTGATCATATCTTCATGTGCTTGTTGCCCATCTTAATGTCATCTTGGTGAAGTGTCTTTTTATGTCTTCTGCCCATTTTAAAATTGGTTGTGTTTTTATTGCTGAAGTGATTGTGTTCTAAAAACATTAGTTTCTTGTCCAATATGTTGTTGCCATATATTTTCCCCTAGTTATTAAATTCTCATTTTACATATTTCTGCAGAAGTCTTTTGATGGCACGTAACAATTTTAATTTTTTTTTTTTTTTTTTTTACTATCCCAGTTGTCAAGTTTATGTTTTGCCATTTGTGCATTTTTTTTTATGTTAGATTGTGTGTAGCACAGATTAGGGGTCCCAAGTATGCCCCTACTTTTTGATGATCTTTATACTTTTAGATTTTGTACTTATGTCATTTATCCATTGTGTCAATTTTTGTACATAGTGTAAGGTATGGATCTTCTTTCAGTTTCTGCCTCAGTTGATAGTACTACATGATTCTTTTCCTTTTTTAAAATTTTTGTGGTAGATTATACTGATTGTTTCTCTAAAGCTGAAACACCCTTACAGTGCTGTTGTGAGATGCCATCAGTCAACCCCAACTCCCAACAGTCCAGTTTACAACAGATCTGAACCTCCACCACGCTCATAATCTCAGCTGTGCTCAAGGCTGTTGTTATGGTCACTGTGTGAGTCCATCTCCTTCAAGGCAGCCCTCTCCTTCACCGATCATCTGCCTTTCTTAGTATGATGGATGTCTTTTTTCCTAAGGACTACATATGTGGTATAAGATAATGATCAGATACATTTCTTTTATATGATGTTGGAGTGTGTTGACTAGAATTTTGTTGAAAATTTTGATGAACCTGTGTTTATGAGGGATTGTTGTTCTTAGGTGCCGTTGAGTCAAATACGACTTACAGCGAGCTTATAAATACAGCGACAGATCTAATCCCTGTCCTATCCTGTGTCATCTTCCCATTTCCTGACACACAAGGGCCCGCTGTGGCAGTCACTGTGTCAGTCCTCTTCGTTGAAGCTCTTCCTTTCCTTTGCCAACCGTCCTCTCTCCAAGCGTCATGTTCCTCTCCAAGGAATAACCCCTCCTAGCAACATGCCCAAAGTATATGAGGCGAAGCCTCATCATTCTTGTCTCCAAAGAGCACTCCAGCTGCTCACTCTGCAAGACATTTTGTTTGTTCTCTTGGCTGTCCATGGAATGTTCATTGATCTTCTCCAGCACCACAGCTCAAAGGCATCAATTCTTCTGTCATCCTTATACATTGTCCAATGCTTAGATGCATAGCAAGTGATTAGAAAGACTATGGCCTGAATCAAATGCACTTAGTCTTCAAACTGACATCATTACTCCTCAATAATTTGGATAGTTCCCTAACTATAGATTTTCTCAGTGCATTGAGTCTCCTTATTTCCTTATTGCTAATACCAAGGGTGTTAATTGTGGGTCCAAGTAAGATGAAGTTGTTGATAGTTTCAGTCTATTCTCCATCCATCATGATGTTACCTATTGGTCCATTGGTAAGAATCTTTGTTTTCTTGACATTCAGATGCAATCCATTCTAAAGGCAAATTCCTTGATCTTCTGCAACAAGTGCTTCAAGCAAGTTCTCACTTTCAGCAAGCAAGATTGTATTAACTGCATAATGCAGATTACTGATGGGCCTCTCTCTGATCCTCATGCCACATTGTATTTCATAGAGTTGAACTTCTCGAATAATTTTCTTAGCATACAGATTAAATAGGTATGGAGAGAGACTACAACCCTGGCACATTCCCTTCTTTAATTTTAAACCATGCAGTGTTGCCTTGCTATAAACTGCCCTGTGCTATAAACGTTGCTGTGCACCACAAGGTTTGATAATGTTGTATTGTCAGTATCATTTCCAGATTCCAGAAATATTTCATTTTTTACTTCTTATATTATCCAGATTTTAAGCAGGGTGTTGTATAGTTTCCATGTACTTGATTTTTTTCCCTCTTGGTCTTCCTGTTACTGATTTGTAATTTTATAACCTTGTGATCTGAGAAGATGCTTTGTAGTTTTAAAATTTATTAAGACTTGCTTTGTGGCCTGGCAAATGGTTTATTCTGAATAATGTTCCATGTGCACTGAAAAAGAGTGGGTCAGATGGTTCCATACATTACATATGTCTATGAGGTCAAGTAGGAAACTCTGGTGAGCTGGCTTCTTGAAACTGCACTGCAATCCCAAAGACTCTGGTTCAAATCCATCAGGTGCTCCATGGAAGAATGATGGGCAGTTTTCTCTTGTGTAATTTACTGCCTCTGTAAATCTGCTGGAGGGTCAGCCATGAGTCACTTCCAGTTTAGCAGATATTACAACGTGAGGTCAAGTTGGTTAATTGTTTTCTTGTCTTTGTTGAATAGGCTTACTGTATTTTAAATGTAAAAACAATGAAAAAGTTTTTTTAAAAAATTTTTACACATTATTCAAATGTAAATTATTTGTATTGTAGTGTCATAAAGGTGATCCTATAAAACCAGAGGCAGAGATGGAAGCAAAGAACTTAAACCAGCCTAAAAAGAAGCTTACTCCTTGGAGGCATCAAAGACTTGGGTTTGTATTTGATATTAAATATATATTGTATATTAACATATCAGAATATTTAGAGTATGAATAAAGCAGGATATTTACTTACATGTTTTTCCCTCTTAGGAAGGTGAATTCTGAATATAGAGCGAAATTTCTGAGCCCAGCTCAATATTTATATAAAGCTGGGGCTTGGACTCGTGTAAAGGAAAATGTGCCAAATCAGGTGAGTGAGTATAAGTTTAGTATACCCATTTTAAAATTTTTCTCAGCCTACATAATTGTTGAATTTTGAAATTAGACTCATGTACTAATAACAGCTACAGTTTTTAAAGATATTAAAGTTTAAAAGAATAGCATTAGAAGTAGCAGAAATTTAAAGATCTATTTATAGGCTACAAGTTACTTGTATGTTTTGCTTTCTTATGTAAAAATTGGTCCCTTAGATATTAATATATGCTGGTAATGTCTTTAAATTTACAAATATCTTTTACAGTCAAATATTTGATTGTGTTAATAAACGCAGTTTGTAGGATTATAACACGATAGATTTGATTATTTTAGACATCCAGACCTCTTTTAACTCAAGATTAATTTTTGAGATTAAATGAGCAAGCAGAAGAACATACTAAAAGTAATGGATGATTAGAAACTATGTGTATGACAATTGTCTTACAAAGGGAATTTAGGTCGGGGAAGAGGGAGGGAGGAAAGAACGTGAATGAATGAAAAAAAGATTAAATGATTTGTCAACATACTTGCAAACCTGTAAGCAAAAGGAAGAGGTGGCTGGGCTGTCAGGCTTCAGTTGGCGCTAGAGACCCCTGATATGCTGGAAGTCCAAAGCTTTGAGGGGTAGGTGAGTCTCATGTTTAGTATTAGCATCTTATACTTAAAGGATAAACAATGGACTTTTTTTACCTTTTGAACTTAATGTAAAATACCGTGTTTTCTGTGAATCTGTGAACAAGATATTTGAAACCTTTTTGTATGGACTAGACTTAAAGACATTAGTAACTATTCTCCCCTCCTTGGTTTCCCACTTCACACATGCCCCCAGCCTTGTCCCCGCTAGTCTCTGTAAAGAGAAAGATAGTTTGAGTGGAGAATAAATTTTGATTTAACTGTGTACTAGGTTTCGTAGCCAAAAGTTAGGTGTAGTGAGCCTGTAGGGGCCAGCACTGGCTGTTTGAGCCGCAGACTCTGGGCTGGTGGCTTTTAGATGTTAGTTGGTGTCCTCTGTGTACCTTGTGTTGCTTGGGGAAATCGTGTTTTTCCTGCCACCGTGGCTGCTCTTGACACACAGTACTCCTCTGCTTTAGCTTGGCTCAGCCACCGGCCGGCCAGGTCTAGACACTTATCTAGGTAGGTTTGTGAGAAGGTAACCTTGTTTTGGAAAGATTATCTCAGTCATTGAGACTTTAAAAAAATGAATTAAATTTAGAGTTTCAAATGACAGGATTGCTATGTCTGAAGCAAGATGATGTGAAATACCTTTCCTTACACTACCATTTTTGTTGTTTTTAACTTACTATCTTTTTTTTTATAATTTTTTAAAATTTTTATTATTTTGTGTATATGTGTCTGTGTACCGTCAGATCAAATCTGACTGGTACAGGAGGAGATTGTCCCTCCTTTGCCGGCAGAGCATCTGGTGGATTTGAACCATGCATCTCTGGGATTGCAGTGCAGCTTCTTGCCACTAGGCCACCAGAGCTCCCCTAACTTACTATCTTTTTTGAAGTTTTCTATCTTTATAACCTGGTAAAATGACTTTATAGGTGTATTTTAGTAATTGTTGTTGGTGGTTGTAACTAAATTGATGGTATAGTTTACCTTCATGAGCAGAATAATTTAAAAAGTAAATTGAAATTAGAAAAGGAAAGAATTATTAACTTGGAAGTCTGTGGTGGATGATAACAATTTTAGGTACATTTAATATGGGCTGTGTTTTACTTAAAACATAGGCTTTGGATAATTTTTTTTTTTTTACTAAAGATATTAACTATGTGTGTGACTGATGAGATATGTGAAGATAGGATACTCCCTTATTTTCCAAATAAGAAAAGATATATAAAGAAGTTTTAATCTACTTTAGACCTCTTCTTCATTTACTTTTGCATGTTTGTATACATTTATAATATTAGAGGTATTTCCCTTTGTGTTTCATCCACTAACTGAAAACACAATAAATACAGCTTTCCTCCAATATGTTTTGAAAGTGTATCAAGCTTATACAATGTACTTTTGATATCAGTGACTTTGTTATTATTAGAAGGGTAAAATACTTTTTAGTGTTGTTAGTTTTTTCCAGTCTTTGTATTATCTTCATTTCTTTCTGTGTTGTTTGAGGTAGTATACTTTTCAGTCTGTTTAGAGTTTTTGTCTGGTACTATAGAACTAGTTCCTATTCATAGCCATCTCATGGACAGACTAAAACTTAACACATAGGGTTTTCTCAGTTATGTTGTTGTTGTTAATTACCATCGAGTTAAGCACGACTCATAGAGACCCTGCGAACAAAAGGCCTGAAGCCTTCCTATAACTATCGTCATTTATCAAAGTTCAGAGTTTCCAGAGGCATGCGGTTTCAAAAGTGAATGCCACTCCTGTTTCAGTTCTTAGTAATAAGCTTTATATTAATGGAAACAGATCACCAGAAATTTTTCAGGGAGACCTGCTGGGTGGATTCGACCAGTGTTTATTTCAGCAATTGAATGTTATTAATTTGTCTCACTTAGTTTGTTGTTGAATGCTTTTTGAGTCAGAACTGACCCTCTAGGTGACCCTCTAGGAGGTCTTCAGAGGCAGTAGATCACCCGGGCGGAGATTGTCCATCCTTCTCTTGCAGAGCAGTTGGTGGATTCATGCCTTTGGGATTGCAGCACAGCTTCTTACCACGAGGCTGAAAGCTCAGAATAATGTACTTGTAACACATTATAATACTAGTACTAAGATTATTAATATATTTAAGGAATTTAAATTCAGTGACAAAAAGAATGAATAAAATTTTCACAAAATTTCAGTAAGCTTTATAAAATAATATTTCTAATAAAACCTGATGAATGTAAATGAAAGGGACATTTTCCCATCCTGTTCTTCAAACAGTAGCTCCTTTGACCTTGATAAAATGCATCCTCCCCATACTGCTTCTCCCCTTTCAGCTCACCTCACACTCCAGAGCTGATCACTTCTTTGTTGAACCACTTTAATTTAGATCTCATTTGTTTATTATGACATAGACTATGACCAGTATTACTGTAATTTATGCACAGGTCTGTCTCTTCTGCTAGACTCTTAGTGCCTTAGCCCCATTATCCTAGTCACGGAATCAATCTATCCTAGTCACTGAATCAATCTATCGCATTGAGGGTCTTCCTCTCCTGCGCTGTCCCTCCACCCTCCCAAGCATGATGTCCTTCTCCAAGGACTGGTCCCACCTTGCAACATGTTCAGAGTATGTCAGGCGAAGCTTCAGAGTCCTTGCCTCCAAGGAGCAGCCTGGTTTAACCTTCTCCATGGTGAACCTGTTGTTTCTCTTAGCTCTCCATAGTATATTCAGTACTCTTCTCCAACACCACAGCTCAAAGGCATCAATTCTCTTTCTGTCATCCTTAGTCATTGTCCAGCTTTCCGATGCATAGCAAGTAATTGCAAAGACCATGGCCTGTATCAGGCACACCTTAGTCTTCAGACTGACATCGTTGCTCTTCAGTACTTTGGAGACATCTCTGACAGCTGACATTCCCAATGCAATTCATTAGCCTCTGAAAACCTACTAGAGTATATCACCTGTGCTTCAGTTCCAACTCAGTGGCCATGAGGTTTGAGTTTTTAAATTGTGGTATTTAGTGAAGCCAGCAGATGGCAGTATAATATAAAAAAAGGAAGTGTTTCAAATGAATACAGACTTCAAGGGAAACTAACTACTTAATTGCATGGGAGTGGACCCTAGACACCTTAAAATTTGTCACAGCATTAAAAAAAAAGCCTATTGGTTGAAATATTGAAATTGTTTTGTGGGATATTATTGTTGATTTTATCCCACAAAGAATAATTACAGTATTTTAACCAAGTGAGCTCTAGTGGTTTATTGGTAAGGAATTGTGCTGCCAGCATAAAGGCATGCAGTTTGAATAGATAGTTTCCTCCCATGGGATTTACTGTGTTTGAAAAAACCCATTAGAGGGTAATCTGTGAGTTGGTTCTTTCTTAATGGTACATAACGTGATTTTGCTTATTCCAAGTAAATGTTGAGAAATTTGTTGAGCGAAACCATATAACCCTCTCAATGGAGATTTCTATAGTTGTAGCAGCTGTAGAGCTGAGAAATTAACCTAGACCAGGGGTTTCCAAGGATCCCTGGTGGCATATTGAAAAGGTGACGTGCGTGGCTGCTTACAAAAAGATGATGGATGGTTCACATTCATTATCTCTGTGAGAAAAGAGGTAGCAGTCTGCTCCCCAAAAGATTCAACCAAACCCACTGTTGATTCTGTCAATTCTGACTCCTCGTCTTGCTCTAGGAGAGAGTACAGTGGCCCCTAGCATTTCCAAGACTGCACACCTTTAAAGGAAGGAGATTGCCCATTTTTCTTCCCTGGAATGGCTGGTAGACTTAAATTGACAACATTTTGTTTAGTAGCCCCATGCTTAATTCACTGAACACCAGGATTTGCTTTTCCTATAAAGATTACAGCCTTGGAAACTCTATGGGATAGTTCTCTTCTATCCCATAAAGTTGCTTTGAGTTTAATTAGACACAAAGACACAGCAACAACTTAAGTTTCTGGCAGTCGGTGCTCTTCCAGAGGTGGGGAAATAGGAAGAATGATTAGTTGTCATCAGCACCATCTCTGTTGTACAAGAAAGTAACTGGTTTTTGAAATATATTAGATACGTTGTTACCGAATTAAAAATGTGTTAAAAAATGCTAAAAGGCTGTTGGTGGACCAACTTTGTATATACTTAAAAGAGGAATAGTAAGATATTTTACTGATTCCATTAATATGCAGTTCTGGCATTAACCTGTCATTAAGTGTGTTTCTGTATTCCTTTCCCTAGGCTTCTCTGAATGCCATGTGGTATGCAGAGGTTGGTTTCCTTTGTGTTTTTACAAATTATAATAATGCATAGAATACTTCTGTCACTGAAAATCTGAGTAATTAATAAGTAGGTGTCAATATTTTTGTTAGCTTTTGTAAATGTCTCCCTGCCTGTTGGCCCAAGATAAAATAGCTGTATCTCGCTTTAGCTTAACTGTTTTAATTTCTGTATGTGGATACTTTTGCCTTTCTTTGACCTTGGTTTCTGGCTGTATTTGTGCAGTATGTGTTTAAAATGCTACTTGGTGATACTTTCAAAGGAGAATATACAGTAATACATGATGTCTGAAATTTCCTAAATAGGTTAAAGAACTTCGAGAGAAGGCTGAGTTTTACAGGAAACGAGTGCTGGGAACACATTTTTCACGGGACCACCTGAATCAGATTCTGTCTGATAATAATTACTGTTGGGATGTCTCCTCAACTACGAGCTCAGAAGGAACCATTAGTAGCAACATCAGAGCTCTAGACCTTGCTGGGTAAGCTGTTGATTGTAGATAGTGAAAAGTATACCTATAATCTATTTTAAGTGCTGTTGTGTTTGTTCTGATGCATAGTGACCCTGTGTAAAACAATAAAAGACTGAAACTGCATCGTCCTCACAATAATTCCCATGATTGTGTCTATGTGGTAGCTGCTGGGGCAACTAGGTCAGTCGATCTCATTGAGTCTCTTCTTTTTTGCTGACTAATAAGGACTAGTCTCTCCTGAGAGCTTGTTCATAGTACATGAGAGGAAGTCTTGCTGTCCTCATGTCTTAGGGGCAGCATCCAGGCTGCACTTCCAAGATAAATTTGATTTGTTTTCTGTGTCCATTCATGAAATAGTCCATAGTCTTAGGCAATTTAATGATATTCCACCTTGAGGCTTGAATTTTCTTCTTCATTATTTCAGCTTGAGTAATGCCAAACCTTTTCTTCCCTTGCTTTTCTAACTTCATGTCTTTGTACTTTTCATATTAGAAGTTTGGTGTTTGTAATTGCCCTTCAGAATCTTTTGTTACGCTCTCTTACATCATCATTTCTCCCAGTTGCTTTAACTACTCTATTTTCACAAATTTCCATTCTACACATATATTTTGGTCTTTTCATTCTTATGTTTTTGAATGCCTTTTTTTTTAAATTCACTTCATGTGTGATACTGTAATGCTATTCCATAGCTCATCAGGTCTTCAATCTTTGATGTGGCAAAGCTGTTTTAGAGATAGTGTTTTAATTCAGGTAGGATAAACTCAAGGTCATATTTTAGTTCTGTGGACTTGTTTTCATCTCCTTCGGTTTCTGTTTGAACTTGCATATAATGATCTATTCCACACTGGACTCCTGGCCTTATTCTGACTGATGCAGTTGAGTTTCTCTGTTGTCTCTTTCCACACATATGGTTGATTACTGATTCCTCTGTTGTTGTTGTGCCATTGAGTCTCCTGCAATTCATAGCAACCCTATGTACAATAGCCCTAAACTCTGCTCTATCCCTTGCCAATCTTATTGTCTCCCACACTCCTATCCCTTTTACCCCAGTGACGGAATCAGTCCTTCTTATTGAGGGTCTGCCTCTCCTGCGCTGTCCCAAGTATCACCACCTCCCATGTTCACCCTCCCAAGCATGACACCCATCTTGAACTTGTTTGTTCTCCTAGCAGTACACTTCTCCAGCACCAAAGCTATGTATTCCTATATATCCTGTCTAAATGAAATATCCAATGAATAGCTTATTGGTCTTAGAAAATTTGATTATTTAGTCTTTTTGATATCATTTCCATCACTAATGCCATGTTTTCCAACTTCTGATTCTTTTGTTTCCTGCTTTTACATTTTAATCACCCATAATTGTCAATACATCTTGGTTACATACTTGGTAAACTTCATACTGCAGAAGTTGGTAAAAGTCTTCCATTTTTCTATATTTGGATTTAGTGATGGTTAGTAAATTTGAACAGGTCTTCCTTCTAAATATATGGATTTTATCCTGCCACTAATGGCATTGTAATTCAGGAAAGCTTATGAGATGTTTATTTTGACAGTGGGCAGCACAGTTCCTTTTTGTCATTTCTAGTATAATAGACCATATTCAATTCAGAGTGGCCAAAACCAGTCCATTTCACCTCCATTCTAATTAGCACATTAATTTTTAAATGTATTTAATTTTTGACACCTTCCAATTTTCCAATATTAATACTGTCTGCATTCCGCATTCCAATTATGAATAGCTATTTCCAGCTCACTCTTCTCATTTTGAGTTGTGCCACATTGACTTAAATATGCTTAATACCCACTGTCAGCAAGTCAGTTCCTACTTAGTGACTTCCATCGTATTTCCACAGTTCTGCCTCTGTGGGAGTAGACTTCCCATCTTTCTCTCATGGAGTGATGGGCAGATTTGTCATGTTAGTGCCTGACATGCTAGCTACTGTGCCAGCAGGGCTTATGTGTACATAAAACATGATGTAAATTTTAAAGGCTATGTTTTTATAATATTCCTTATTTATAATTAACAGAATGGGGATGCTGTATGATAGCCATGGTATTACGTTAAAGAGGAAAGAAAAAAGAAACTTCAATAGCTGTAGTATAAAAACTACAGAAAATAAAGCTCAGAAGAGGATAAGGTCCATATCTTTCTTGTTGTTCATTAAGGGGCTTTGGGACTAATATGAAAATTGCTTTGCCAACACAAAAATATGTGGTTCACATCCACTAGCTAATCCACGGGAGAAAGATGGGCAGTCTCCTCCCATAACTGCCTCTGAAAATCTGGTCGAGGCAGGTCAGCTATGTGTCAGTTCCGACTTGATGATACACAACAATAGCATTTTATGAGGGGATTTTCTCATTGTTGAGTTTTTAAATTAATATGATTTAACTATAAGAGAAATCACATGTTTAATTTTATGAATGAAGTTATTTCTGATCAGTTTTTTGTAGTCACACAAACCAAATTAAGCCATCAGTCCTAATTATGTAATGCATCATTTAGAAGGTATTGCCAGATATAATCATTAAATGCACCTTGTAAAGGTGAATCTTTCTGAAGTAAACATTTGAGCCAGCTCATATGGCTTACAGATATTATTGAATTTGTGTAGGCACACACCTCTAATTTAGTATCTAGGCAAGTTAAGCTGCATGAGAGCCTCAGTTCTGGGAGTAAATGCCAGTGGAGATGTTGGGGTTAGTTTTGCAAGCATAGGTGTAGGCTTGTATCATGTGTGAAGGTAAGAGAAGAGAAATAATATTTTAGAATATTTTAGTAGAAATTACAGAGTAGAAATAAATTCAAATTTTGAAATGAACTTTTACAGATTTATTTCATCACTCTATGAGGTAGGGTAATATCTGTGGGATAATTATGTATCTGTGAAAAATAGGGACATAGAGTATCAAATAGAAAATTGCCAGAGTTTCAAGGTTAAAATAAAACTTTTGTTTTACAGAGGACCGGCAAACCATAAGACTCTGCAGAAATGTCCTTCTACCAAATTAGAAGAAAAAAGACCTGTCTTGGAAGAACAGTCCCCCAAATATGCCACAGAAAAACTGGGCGTGTCAGATGCTCCCACAATGCCTGTTAGACGACGTCTAGCATGGGATGCAGACAACACCAATGAAGATACACAAAAACAGCCAAGAGGAAAGGAGGAGGAGGAAGAAGAGGAGATGGAAAGGGACAAGCAAGTTTACAGGGAAGACTTAGAGAAGTTGGATGTAAAGGAAAGCTCTAAGTTTGATAAGATAAAAGAAGGGTAAGAATTTTAAATTTAGTATTATATTGAAGCATTATGGTACATGACTTCTAAGTGTTTTTGATTTATCACTATGTACACTCCTCATTTTACTGACATGATGTGAAAGTTGGCATTATGTGAAAGTGAACGAATATATCCTTATCTGCTGATCTATATGGTTGTACAGATTTAAGATAGATTTCTATGCACATACAAGGGTAATTATATCATTACAACTCAGCTCATTGCCATTGAATCAATCTCTGTTGAATCAGAACCACCTCATAGCTGACCCTCCAGCAGTTTTCCGAGGGTAAATTGCATGAGAAAAGATTGCTCATTTTTTTTCTCAAGGAGCAGCTAGTAGATTTGAACTGCCTGCCTTAGGGTTGGCAGTTCAACCTTATCCCCACTAGGCCACTACAGCTCTGTTAGCATTGCTTAATTGCCAAATTATATCTTACATAAATGTTAAATTATATAATTACATAACTGCCTGACTATTGACAATCCTGGCTTAGTCAAGTAGTCGCATACCTTTAACCATTACGACCACCATTATTCTACTCCTTTCACACCTTAGCATTGATTACTACCAGACACATATCATTAATGTGCAAAATGGTCAGATAGTAGATTTTTTTACTATTGTTCCAAATGTGAAATGTAATATAAAGAGATAGTCAATAACTGATGAGTAGTGTATAACAGGTTTTAACATTTTTTGTTTTATGGTTAATACAGGGAATATTTTATTTTAATATTATGAAATAAACATTTCTGTGTGACTTATGATTAATCTTGTCATTTGTCTGAACCGTCACCAATTGATAATTGAATGTGTGGGCACTGAACCATATGGGGAGGATGGAATTTTGTTTCCTTAACTAGATTTCACATGTTTTGGTATGGATGACTTTTTAAAAAGTAAAATAGCTCAAGGTCTTGAATATCAGATTAGTGTGTAAAACCTAAAAAAGGTTATGTTATATGTTAATAAAAATATTTTCTGCAATAGCTAATTCTTGTAGATTTATGTACAAGGTGTTTTAAAGAATGCTTCCTGTTATTAATAATGCTCCTTTTGCCCATAGTTTTTATGATTCACATCATTCTTGCAATTGGTAGAAACTTTAGCCCTGACATAATGGAAGAATTCTTTACTGTTTTGTAGCTAATATGTCTCTTTGCCATTGGATTTGATTGTAATTTTTTTTCATAAACAAAAAATGGCCTTTTCGTGTATTTATCGTGCATGCAGTTTATAGCCTCTGAAAACCCACTGGAGGGTCATCTATGAGTCAGTTCTGACCTGATGGCATTTAACAATAATAATAAATTATGTAAAAATATTTTTTATTTTCTGGGGAAAATACTTCATAATAGGTTGTTTTACTTTGTAGGTCAGATTCTTCTTCTTTATCCTCAGTAAAAGGAGGCAGACTTCCCACACCAAAGCTGAAAGAACTTGGTGGAGCCCAGAGGACTCATCATGACCTTACGACTCCAGCTGTTGGTAATGGGCACATACTGTGTAGTCTTTATTTTGCTTGTTTTTTCTGCAGTATAATTTTATTAAAGTTTGTAATCGTTTGCATTTCCCCAGGTGGTGCTGTTTTAGTGTCCCCATCTAAAATGAAGCCAGAACAGAGGAAAAAACTAACCCCTCAAGATGGCTTAGAAACTCCTAAGAATGATTTCAGCAAGGTAAATATATTTTTGTGAAAAGCACCTGTTAGGAAGTGATTATTTTAATCCTACGTGAACAAGTAAGCTTATATTTTAGGAAGTCCTGTAATATGTGAAGATGGTGCTATTAAATTACTTTTATTAAGACAAATTCAGTGGCTTTTGTCTGACAGGGGTGTTCCATTTGCTGATGCTAAGTCAGTGGTGACCTAAAAGAAGAATTTAGCTCGTCATGTAGAAGATGCTCAGTTCTCTGTTAGGTCACTACTGGCTTATCGCCAGTGTATTTGTGTTGTATTCCAGTTATGTTGTAGACACTGTTCTGTGCACTCTGTATATTGTTGTTTTTAGATGCTGTGTCAAATTGCCTCTGACTCAAGTGACCCTCTGAATTCAATACTGCTGATCCTGTGTCTTCCTCATGAGCTCTACTTAAGTCCATTATTGTAACCACTGCATTAGTCCATCTTGTTGAGGGTCATCCTCTTTTTTGCTGACTCTCTAACTTTACCAAATATGATGTTTTTCTCCAGTGACTAGCCCTTCCAGATAATGTGACCAAAATAAATGAGGCAAGCTCTCGCCATCCTTGATTCTAAAGAGCATTCTGGCTGTGCTTCTAAGACAGATTTGTGTTCTTTGGAAGTCTGGTTCTGTATTCTTGGCCATTTCCACATTTAAGAGGTATCAATTCTTTGGTCTTCCCTATTCATTGTCCAGCTTTCACATGCATATACGGCACCTCGGTTTGGGCCGGTGCACATTAGTCTTCAAAGTCATATCCATGTTCTTTGTACTTTAAAGAGATCTTTTGTAGAATGTTTGATCAATGTATTATATGACTTATGACTTTTACTTCTATGGATGTTGATTGTTTATCCATGTGAAATGAAATTAACCACTCTAGCTCCCTATTGTAAGTATAGCAGTGCTCTTTATTCTAAATATTATTGTTGTTAGGTGCCATCAAGTTGAGTATGACTTACAGCGACTCTGTGAACAACAGATCTGATCCCTGTCCTGTCCTATGCTATCCTTACCATCTCTGACACACTTGAGTCCATTGTTATTGTCACTATGTTAGTCTATCTCATTGAAAGGATAAACAAATCTGTCTTAGAAACACAGACAGAATGCTCCTTAGAAGCAAGGACATTTCGAATTCTAGGTACAGTAGTGAATAAAACAAAGTCCTAGCCCTTATTGAACTTACATACTGGTTGAGGAAAAGGACTATAAATAACTAATGAAATACAGAGTATCTCAGTTAATGACAGATATTAAGGAGAAAAATAAAGCAGGGAAGGTGATTAGGAAGTAACTATAAAGTTAACAGTGTCAACAGTGGCATTTGAGCAGAAGTTGGATTGACCCAGGCATACTTAGGAAGACAATTTAGAGAAAACAAGTTCAATATCCCTGAGGTGGGTAAATGACTTATTTCTTTGAACAGTGTTCAGAAGGTCATGATAGCTGGAGTAGAGAGCTAGGGAGGAATGCATAATAGCTGATAGACCTAATTGGGTGCTAATAAGTGACAGGATCTCAGCAGGAATGGAAGTTGTAAGCAGATCCTTACAAGTCATAGAAAATACTTGGGATTGTAGTCTCAATGAGATAGAAAACCACTGGAAGAGTAGGTTTTACTGAGGATATACTTGTGTTGTGAATAATCAGTAGAGGAACAAGAGTGTGGGTTCATGGGGGTGGCTCGGGAGGTAAGGGGGATCTGGTGTGAGTGGCAGTATAGATGAACTTTATTAAGTAAACCAGTAAAAGTGGGGAAAAAAATGTAAGAAATAAATTTTAAAAAAACCACCAAAATAAATTACCTAAAAAAAAAAAGTGTATTACTATATCCAGGCAAGAAGTAATGAATGTTTGGAGTGTAGAGGTAGGCTTCGAGGTCATGTGATGAAGCCCATTTCAGGGTGTACTTTGAAAATAATAGCTTCCTCGATTAGTGGCAAGATGAGAGAAAGAGTGGGAGAGAAGAACTTATAACTCAAGGTTTTTGGCCTAAGTGAAATTTGATGTGAGATTAGTGATGATGTTTCCTTCAGGCTTGTTTGACTCTTAAGTTACAGAATAGAGAGATTTAGTTTTTTTGTTTTGTTTTTTTAATTTTGGTGCATGAGATGGTTAGTTTTACAGTTAAGAGATACAGTAGTTGGAAACTGAAATTGTGTAGAGGTTACATTGTCAGTGATGGCAGTAAATTGCATGTGGAATCACATGGGAATAAATGGCTTAAGTAGATTAATGGAGAAGTAAAATGATTATTTGAAGATATTTTATTCCATCGAGTTTCCCACGACCCATAACAACCCCATGTGCAACAGCTCTGAAGCCTGTCTTATCCTGAAATAGTCTCAATGACTCCGACACACCTACCCACATTACTCCTGTTACTTTGTCAATCCATCTCATCCAAGATCTTCTCCTGCTCTGTCCCTCCACCCTTCTAAGCATGATGTCTTTCTCCAAGGACTGTTCCCTCCTGGCCATGTGCCCAAGGTATATGAGAGAGAGATTCAAAATCCTAGCCTCCAAGGAGAAACCCTCTCCAAGACAGACCTGTTTGTTCTCTTGGCAGTCCAAGGTATGTTCAGTCTTCTTCTCCTCCAGCATCACAACTTGAAGGTGTTGATTCTAGTGTCATCCTTAGTCATTGTCCAAGCTCTCTGATGCATAGCAAGTAATTGGGAATACCATGGCCTGAATCAGATGCACCTTAATCTCTAGACTGACATCTTTGTTCTCAGTACTCTGGGAGTTTCCTAACTGCAGATTTTCCTGGTACAATTTGTCTTTTGATTTCCTGCGTGCTGGTGCCATGAAGTGTTGATTGTTTGTTGTTAACACACTCAATCTCTTCTTCTTCTATCTGCTGCCAGTTGGTCCAGTGGTAAGAATCTTTGTGTTTTTGATGTTGAGCTTCAATTCATATTGAAGACTACAGCCCTTGACCTTCTGTAGCAAGTGCTTCAGGTCCTCTTTAGTTTCAGCAAGCAAGACTGTGTTATCTGCATAGCTCAGGTTTTTGACAAGTCTTCCTCCAATCCTGATGACACATTTTTCCTCATAAAAGCTCAGCACCTTGATCAATCTGTTCTGCATATAGACTGAAAACATATGGAGACTGGACATACATCTTTCCTGATTTTGAACCATGCAGTTTCCTTGCTCTGTTCTGAGGATTGCTTCCTGGTCTGAGTATAGGTTTTGCATATTTCAACTGTTTTGTGATTCCCATTCTCCTCAAGGTTGGTCATAATTTGTTGTGATCCACACAATCACAGTATTTTAAGATAATTGATAATATTTATCCCTAACAAATCATTAAAAGATATTTCACATGGATTATGAGAAGCATAAATAAAGTAAATGAATAGAAATAGAGAAATCATTAGCTAATTGAATAGAGGAAAAAGCTTATTTTTATTTAGTTGTGTCATGGGGTAGGAACTCCTGAGCGAAAAAAAAAAAACAAAAAACAACCAAAAACAAACCACAAAGTTAGAAGCCGTATGGCAAAAACATAAAATTTAAATGAGAAAATTTAAAATTTCTCTGCTTTGATCTCTAGTGGGTAAGGAGCTATGCTGCCAAACCAAAGACTCATGATTCAAATCCATCAGCTGCTTTAGGGGAGAAAGTTAGATAGTCTCCTATTCAATTTTCAGCCTCTAAAAACCTGCTGGAGGGTCAATAGTGAAGGCATTCTAACTTGATGGCACACAACAACAGGAACTTAAAGGAAATTGCAGTTTGGTGAGAAAAGATTAATATTTTTATTTTATATAAAAGTATCTAAACATCAATATACTAAAAAGAGAATAAAGGATATTAAAGTAATTTCACATAAGAATACTGGAGATTTTTTTTAAAAGGGGGAAATTTTCACCTATCAGGAAAAAGGTGGTTTTTTTTTTTTTTTTTAAAATTTTAATGAAAGTTTACAGAGACTTTGGATTTCCATTCATTTACTGTTGCACCCTTTCCTCCCTGTCCACTCCTCTCCCCCAGTTTGCTTTTCTCTTTGGAAAGTAAAAAAAAAAAAAGTTTCATTGTTATTCAAATCCCCTCCTCTCCCAAGTCCACTCCATGGTGCAGCTTTCATTCTGGACTCTTGACATGCCAATAATACCTAATCATATATCCCTTTAAAATAGTTCTTTCCCTCATCTGTTTCAGTGTAGTATATGTAATTTATCCACACTGTCTTGACCACCATGGCAGTGTAGTAGGATTTGAAATCAGGGAGTGAGATGTCTCCTACCTTGTTTCTCTTTTTAAGGAATAATTTGCCTATTTGGGGCCATTCCGGATGAAATTGCAGATTGCCTTTTTCATCTCGTTGAAGAATGGAATTGGTATTTGTATTGGGGTTGCATTTAAAGTGTAAATTGCCTTTGGTAGTATTGTAATTTTCACAATATTGAGTTTTCCTTTCCATGAGCAAGGTATATAATTCCATTTCTCCAGGTCTTTTTGTTTCTTGTAGTAATGTTTTGCAATTTTCTTTTAATACATCCTTTGTGCTTCTGGTTAGATTTACTCCTAAGTACTTAATCTGTGATTAGCTATTGGGAAGGGTATTGTTTTTCTTAGCTCCAGTTCTCTATTCTCTTTGTCACTGTAGAGAAATCCAATTGCTTTTTGTATGTTGATCTTGTATCTTGCCACTTTGCTGAATTGGTCAATTATGTCCAGTAGTTTTCTTGCTGAGTCTTTATGGTTTTCTAAGTGTACTATCGTATCATCTGCATATAGAAATAATTTTACCTCCTCTTTACCAATTTGGGTATCTCTTATTTCTTTCTCTTGTCGTATTGCTATTGCAAACACTTCCAATGAAATAGTGAATAGGAAAGATGATAGTGGGCATCCTTTCTTAAGTTTTTTTTTAGTTTTGCTAGTGGCTTGTTGATTTTCTTAACTTTTCAAAAGAACCAACTCCTAGTTTTATTGATAGTTTCAGTTGTTTTTCTGTTTCCTATTTCATTTATTTCTGCTCTAATTTTTATAATTTCAGGTTTTTTAGATGGTGTCAGGTTTTCATGCTGTTCTTTTTAAATTTGTTGGAGATGTTGGGTTAGAGAGTTAATGGTCATTTTCCCCCCTGCCTTTTGATGTGTTTGTTTATTGCTATAAATTTCCCTCTGATTTCTGCTTTGGCTGTTTCCCAGAGGTTTTGGTAAGTGGTGTTTTCATTGTCATTTGTTTCAAGAAACTTTTTAATTTCATTTTTTATTTCTTCTAGTACCCACTCATGTTCAAGCAAGGTGTTGTTCAGTTTCCAAATGTGTGGTTTTTTCTCCTTTATTCTCCTGTTACTAATTTCTAATTTTGTAGCATTGTGGTCTGAGAAGATGCTTTATATTATTTTTATATTCTTTTATTTATTGATGCTTGCCTTGTGATCTAAAATGTAATCTATTCTGGAGAATATTCTGTGCACATTAAATAAAAAGGTATACTGTGCTTTTTTTGTGCATTAGCCTATAAATATTTATGAGGTTGGGCTGGTTTGTGTCGTTTAATTATTTAGCATCATTGTTGTGTTTCTTTCTGATAGTTCTATCTTTTCTTGAGAGTGCTATATTGAAGTCTCCAACTACTATAGTAGTATTGTCTGTTTCCTTTTTCAGTTTTGATAATGTTTGTTTTATATATTTTTCAGGTCTTTCATTTGTTGCATGGATATTTATTATTGTTATGTCCTCTTGAGCTATTGACCCTTTAAGCATTATGTCGTGACCTTCCTTGTCCTTTGTGATGGTTTTTGCATTGAAATTTATTTTCTCAGACATTAATATCCCTACTCCTGTTTTTTTCTGGTAGCCATTTGCGTGGTATATTTTTCCCCACCCTTTTATTTTTAGTCTTTCTTTATCTTTGTTTTTTTAAATGTGTCTCTTTTAGACAACATATTGATGGATTTTGGTTTTTTTATCCAAATGCTACTCTTTTTCTCTTCAGTGATGCATTCAGTCCATTCACATTCAGTGTGATTATTCAGAGAAAAGGTTTTATTGCTGTCATTTTGTTGAGTTCTTTTTGGTGTTATTGCTAGTTACTTTAGTCCATCCTGCTTTCTGTGACACCTCTGTAAGAAGGACATCTCTTATTGTTTCCTACAATGCTGGTCTTATTTGCACATACTCCCTGGGTTCTGTTTTTCTGGGAATATCTTGATCTCTCCTTCATATTTGATGGACAGTTTTGAAGGGTACAGTATTCTTGGTTGACAGTTGTGTTCTTAGAGTGTTTGATATATGTCGTTCCACTGTCTTCTTGTTCACGTGGTTTCTACTGAGAAATTAGCATTTAATCTTATCTGCTCTCCCTTATAGGTTACTCTTTGTTTCTCCATCACTGCTTTCAGAATTCTCTCCTTATTTTTGGTTCTGGAAAATTTAACTATGATATGCCTTGGTGTTTTTCTTTTGGGATCTATATGGTGTTTTTCTTTTGGGATCTATATGGTGTTTGCTCAGCTTCTTGAATATATATTCTGTCATTTTTCATTATGCTAGGGAAGTTTTCCTCTAGTAATTCTTCCACAGCTTTTTCAGTGCCTTTACTTCGTTCTTCCTGTCCTGGGATTTCGATGATGCACATGTTATTTCTCTTGATGGTTTCCCACATTACTCTTAGTTTTTCTTTTTTTCTTTCCTTTCTGATTCTGCTTTTTGCTCTAGCAGATCAGTGGTGACAATTCTATCTTTTATATCACTTGTTCAGTGTTCCATCTATTCAGCTCTGTTCATGTGTCCCTCCATCCTGTTTACAGCATCTGAAACATTGGACCTCATATTCTGGGTTGAGGTTTTTGTTTTTCCAGAGCCTTGTTTTAGATTTTTTTTTTTAAGTTCCTTCTGATTTTGCTTTTAGTATCCTGCAATTCTTCAAGTTTCTTTTTCACCCATTGAAAATATTCAGTTATTCTTTTAAATTCTGTGTCAAAATGTTCCATTAGACTTTTTTGGCTTCAGGAAATCCATTGATACTTTGTCATCTTTTGGGGGTGACATCTTGGGATTGTGTAGGGTGTGAGGTAGCCTGCTTCTTGTATGACATTGCTGTGGTAGAGCTTTTCATGCCAGAGGTGATGATAGGTTTTTGATCTGAAGTCACTGCACTAGAAGAAGGTGGAACAGCTACCCTGCCTGTGTTTCTCTCTGAACTTCTGATCCAAGGGGAGGTTCATTTCAGGGCCTGTGAGAGCAGCCTTTTCTTGCAGCTAAGTCAGATCCAGGTGCTCTGGATTAAAGGCAAGTTAGTTGACTGGACGTGGAGGCATGGATGCGGGGCATAATGGGCGCTGAATGGGCACTTATGGAGACCTCTCTCCGTTTTCAGTTGTCCAGGGTGAGCTTGCTCAGGGTCCTCATTCAAATTCCAGCTGTCTGGTTCTCACATGGTGGCACTTGCCCAGTGGGGTTCTATGTCCAGTGGGGCTCTGTATCCGGTGGGGTTTAAGATAACTCGGTCAAATTCCTGCTGTCCTGCTTGCTTCTGGCAGGTGGGTCCCACAGTGGGCTCAGATGGCAGCTCCTCCCAGGGCTCAGCTGGTGGCTCCTGCTGGGGCCTGCGGCTTACTTCTTCTGTGGCTCCCAAGATAATTATTTTAATTATAGTTCTCACTCAAAATTCCTACTGTCCTGCTTACTTTCTGTGCATCGCTCTCTGTGCCCAGGCCAAAGTTTTAAGAGTTGAAACATCTCTTGTTAAATATGTAGAAAACCAGACACTTTAATATACTTTTAGTGGAAGTAAAGTTGACACAACTTTGTGTATAGTCAGTTTTGTGAAATTTACTAAGTCTATAAAACAAACAGACGACTTACATATATCCTCCCACCTAGCAGCTTTAGTCTGGTTTAACCTTGCTGTTTATGCCTGTGCTTCAATTGTTGCTGTCATGAAGAAAAAAAAAGTTTGTTTTCATTCTTGAAATTTCCAGAAATGAATTTTCAAAATAGCCATTTGAAGCTGAGATGTCAGCTCAAAATACATACATCTTTATAAGATATTGGTACTTAACAGTTAATACAAGATAAATAAAACCTGCCACATTCTTGAGTAATAAAAACATGTTGTCCAAGTTTCTCTTTGGAGGCAAGGATTTTGAAGCTCTGTCTCACATACTTTGGGGACAGCGACGGGGCCAGGAGGGACTAGTTCTTATAGAAGGACATCATGCTTAAAAGAGAGGAGGAACTCTCAGGAGAGGAAAACCCTGGATAGGATGAATTGATACAGTAACTGGGGTAATGGAAGTAGTTGTGTTGGAGTCAGTGAGACTGGTTCAGGATAAGGCAGGGCTCAGAGCTATTGACATAGGCTCACTATGAGTCACAGGTGACTCAATGGCACATAACATCAACAATTTATTAAACTCTTTTACATTTTTCTCCTTATTCAAGAAACATAATTTTTTTAGATTTTCTGAAATAAAATTTCGCAATGTTTATCTGTAGGATATTTAACAGACATAGGCTAAAAGAGAAAACATTTGATTTTAGTGTGTTGTTCACATTTAAGTAACATAAAATTAAGGAGTACAGGTTTCAGAACGGATTAGTGTTTGGCTGCAACGTAAAATTATTGATTTTTGAGGGAATGACACAGTGATCTCCTTCCATAAAGGTGCCACTCTTGTCAAGTTGGGAACTTTCCAAGTGAAGCTTTCTTGGCCCCCTTATTTAAAATTGTAAATTGCACGCCCTAGTGCTTAGAACAGTGTGATCAGCTTTTAGTAGCTGTTACTTAAATACCTGTTAAATGAGCCTTTTTGGAATAACAGAATCCTGGTTACTTATAAGCATCTTGGTTTATTAAAGTGAATATGACAATAGGAATGCAGTCAGGATTGATAAAGTGTTAAGAAATTATTTTTTAGCAAAGAACACAAAATTTTTAAGGCTTTTCTTAGG
Source organism: Elephantulus edwardii (assembly GCF_000299155.1). Taxonomy (NCBI): domain Eukaryota; kingdom Metazoa; phylum Chordata; class Mammalia; order Macroscelidea; family Macroscelididae; genus Elephantulus; species Elephantulus edwardii. Next base: position 14,587,269 of record NW_006399797.1, on the reverse strand, counting down.
TATCAAAAGCTCACCATGAAGAGTGTGTTCCTACTAGCAGTGAATGTGAATGCTAGGTTTTCCACATGCATGCCTGCTCTTGGCATTATAGTTTTGTTTGGTTATGTAATTGATCATTACAACTTGGTAAGTGAACATTTAATACCACAGTGAATTTATTTTGAAATTATTTTATTATTAGTCAGATTATTTTTGCCATTTGTAATCACAATAGTAAAGCATTTAATTATTAACTGAAAGGTCAACAGATTGAGTCTACCTAGTTAATCCACAAGAGAAAGACCTAACCATTTCCCCCCAACCCCCACCCTATAAAATAGTTCAACTTAAAGTCCTCATGGGGCAGTTTTCCTCTGTCACATGGAATTGCTTTGAGTTGGAATTTATTTGATGCCACCCAACAACACAATAATTTATGTATACTGAATTGCTTATTCAGTCATCCTTTTTCTATTTTCCAATTAGGTTTATCTTACTCTTGCTATTTTTAAAGAAATATTTATGAGCAACAATGTTACTTGTCTAATAAAAAACTGGTATATTTTTTAAGTTTACAGTTTGCCTTTTGCTTTTATAAATGAGTATGTTTGTGTATATACACATATATATACACACACAAAAGAAATATATATATATATATATGCACAAATATACATATGGATGTATATGTTGTGTATAGTTTTTTTTCTAGATTTTTTTTTTTACCTATGTTTGTGATGCTTTTAAAACATTCCCCACATGGAGGTAATACATCTTTCACCCACATCTTTTCCAGTGACTTTTGTTATGGCTATATTTTTTATGTTTAATATATGTTTGTATATGTATTTATGGAGCTCTGGTGGCCTAGTAGCAAGAAGCTGCGCTGAAATCCTGAAGGCAGTAGTTTGAGGCCACTGGCTCCTCTGCAGAAGGATGAGCTTTCTTCTCCCCTGTGATTAACTGCCTCTGAAAACCTGCCAGACGGTCAGCTATAGGTCAGTTTTGACTACAGTACACAACAACAACAACAGTGTCTGCGAGTTGCTTTGTATGTTTATATGTGTATATCTTTATTTATTTTCTATCATTTAGAAAGCTGTTCATACTGTGCCCCTACTGACTTCTCCAGCTGCTGGTAAAAAGACAGTTGATCCCCTGCCTTTGAGAGAAGATTCTGAAACCAATATTGCCACGCTTGCAGAAGAAACTCATCAACTTTCAAAGATTCCAGAGTCTCCAGCAAGCACTCCAGGACAGTGTCCTTCTCCACCCTACGTTCCATTTTACAGTCAGCCTTCTCTGCGAATTAAGGGTACTCTAAGAGATCCAGAATTTCAGCATAATGGTATTTATTTTTTTTTAAAATGACAATTATTAAAAGTTAGTGAAAAGATTTTATTAGATAGTAAAAGAAAATGTCATCTAATACTCACTTGAGCTGAATTTAAGTTTACTTTTTTTCTCAGCATGAAACAGCTCTCAGATTCTTTCTCCTTTTGGTATAACAACCAGCACGTCTCCAGACATTGTCACACAATCCCTTATATATAGGATTCAAACCAGCAATTGTTTGCCTTCATCTATTTATTTACTTGTTTTTTTCATGTTGTTTAGATCCTTTCCACCTTCAACTATTAAAAACTCTTGTGCTGTTTTTATTATAAATGCCTTGTATGTGGTTCACTCCCTCCAATCCCCCTCTTCTAACAGATTTTTGAGATACTGAAAATTTTAACCAGTTTCTTGATAATTAGTATATTTTCTCAAGTTGAAGCTCTTACTCAGTTGTAAGAAACTGAGTTGGTCAGCAGCTTTTTCCTTTCCATTTATTTTTTTCACTCTTACACTTTTATTATTAGACATTTTGGATGTTTTGACACTCTATGTTCTTTTTACACATCACTCTGATCTTGTTTCATAGATTGAATGTTTTCTTTTTTGAGGAGATGAATAATAATGTGTTTTCTCCCTTAGTTGTCTTCAGATGTCTTCCTTTTGTTTCCCTTTCTTTCTGTTTGTTTTGGTCAGCTGTCTTTGGATACTTCAGAGCAGAGAGTTATCAAGTTAATTTGGAAGAGTAGAAGCAATGAGTAGTGCTTAGTGACTAATGGATGTACTTATAGTGAGATTTATAGACTTAAGAGAGTAATATCTTTTGGTCTTTTCTTTAGTTTTATGCAAATTCCTTAGTGAAGAATGTTCCAATCATTTATTCTGTTTGGGAGTTTTTAAGAAATAGTACTGGAAGTCCCAAAGTTCAGTATTAAGATTCTCATAGATCCCCTCTTTTTAATATGTACCATTGCCCTCAGCTGAACTTGATGTCCTTCAGTCAAGGTAGCTATGATTTATTTTCTTGAGAAAAAGATCTCTATTCTTCTTTTGAGAGGATAGCAGTTACAAAACTGTGGATACACAAGGAAGATAACTGATAATGTGATTATATTGTAAAAAGACTTTCAGCCACTTCTCTTGATTCAGTCTTGTCTTTAACTTTCAGTGTTTCTCAGTACCCATCAGCTGTTTGGGTAAACAGATTGGTTTCCTCTTTAGTCTATTTGCTGTTGTGTTGGCTTAGATATAGCTCTCAAGTGTGAATAATAGCACACCCGTTCCCTTTCCATTTACTTTCAACCCTCAAAATTTTGTTGCTATTTTCTTCTCTCCTTTTTGTCCTAGTAAATTGATATTTTTTCCCCTAAATATCTATATTCAAGCTCTTATTTTTAAAGAGAAGTCTACATTTATACTTATTTAAGATTAGAGTAGATCAAATATTAACATTGGAAAAAATTTTATCATGTGTTTTGCACACTTCCTAAGCATGTTTTACACCAGAGAATGCTCCTTTGGTGGTAATTTCTGTAAAGATATAAAGTAATAAAATTATTGAACACACACTTTCACTAAGTGTTCACTGTAAATAAGTTGATTAGCATCTTTAAGGGTAATTTCTTTTTCTATTTTGTTTCTTTTTTAAGTGGGAAAAGCAAGAATGAACAATTTCCAGTTGCCACAACAGGATGCCTTTAATGATGAAGGTATAGTAATAGTTTGATAACACAAGATAAAATGAGGTTCTGCTGTGTACTAATAATATAGTCTCTTATTTGATTCGTACTTTACAGTTGGCAGAGTGTTTATACCAATGTTATTTTCATTAGGTTCCGGACGCACTGTTGGAGGAGGCAGGATGTGTGTGTGTGTGTCACACGCACTCACACAATCTCTCTCTCTCAAGAGAGAGACAAAGAGATACTACTTCCATTTTGTAAAAGAGAAAGCAGGCCAAAATCTGCTAAGAATATTTTCTGTATCAGATCCTAAAATATTGTGACTAGTATCACATCTGAAGTTGGGACTTTGTTTTTGGGGCTCAAGAATTTGACATAGTGTCATATGCTCCATTTTTGTTTTCAGATACTAATTTTCAAAATCTTTTATTTTTAAAAAAAATATTATGAAAAGTGTCAATTTTATTTTGACTCATAAGCTTCTATTAACAAAGAAATTTAAATTTTTGATAAGACAATTGCAATTACTATTTAATTCACATTAAGAAGTATTAAATGACTAGGTTTCTTTTTTAAATTAATTTTAATGAAAGTTTACAGAGACTTAAGGTTTCCATTCATTCATTGTCGTACTTTTCTCCCTGCCCACCCCCTCCCCCCAATTCACTCTTCTTGAAAAGTAAAACTCTTATTGTTATGCAACCCCTTCCCTCATTCCAAAGATTTCTAAACTTTGATGTGTATTAAAAGTTTGCAAACATTAGTAGATATCACCTTACTCTTTAGAAGTTCAAGAAATTTTAAAGATTTCGTTAAGGCAAACATCAACTAATATTTCCAAATGCAAATTATCTGGCAGTTTTTAATCCATTTCTGTTTTGTTTTTAGTAGAAAAAGTGTTTGCAAGTAACCTTGCACTTTTTTATGCATAATTCATAATTTTAGTATTTACAAAGCATTGTTGTTGTGTATGGTTGAGTTGATATCAGCTCATAGAGGCCCTATTAAACCAGAACTAGTCCCATAGAGTTTCCCAGATCCACTGCAAAGTGACTGATGGAGTAGAATCTCTGACCACCTAGCAGCCCATTACTTAACACACTGAGCCATTGGAGTGCTGTATGTTGAGGGATTACATGTAAAAATCAGACATTATTTCTATATCCAGGGAGATAATTTTAGAAATGTGATATAAGTGTTATGTTAAATATTATTCACTTAGGGTATTCTTATTTTTAAAAAATTTGAGAAAACATTCTCTAAGAAGAGTTGTGCTCTTTTAAAGTAAGATATGATAAATCATTTTTTAGTAATACTGAAACCATAGGCCGTGTTTTTCAGGCAATTCAGACATTATGGACTGTCAGAAAAATATTTAACATTAAAATATTTTATTTTCTAAGTATGATGGGAGAGGAGGCGGCCATGTTGTTCCTGCTTGGCTCCTCCCAGGGTCTCGGGAAGTTCTCCTTGCCAGAAGGAGCATGGTGGCGTGAGCGCAGGAATCGTGGCAAGCTTTTGGAGTCGAGTGCTTTTCCAGGCATGTGTTTGACGTGCAGCTTTGCTCTGTCCCCGGGAGCGAGGCAAGCCAGGCTTGGCCTAGGGTTTGAGCCAGGAGGCGGCCTTAAGCCCAAAGGGCCCTCGGACCTGCGGCACTCAGCCAGGTTCAAATTGTTTTCCTGTCAAACAGGTGGTAGAGCACTGGTCTGTGCATTGCTGTACAGTGGTAACTCGTGGTTGCTGTGATGCTGAAGACTGTGACAGTGATGTGCCGATCATGGTAATGGGTACCCATGGTGGACAGTGTTGGCTGGAGCTTCCCGACTAAATCAAGCCTGGAAGCAGGAGTGGCATCCACTTCCGAAATGGCTTGCCTCCGGAAACTCTATGTACGAACAGTGCTCAGGCTGTTCGTTCATAGGGTCGCCATGAGTCGTCTACAACTCGACGGCACCAAACAACAAACAAACAAGTATGATGAACTTAGAAAACTGCTTTGAACAATCCATAAAATGTTACTTATTATATTAATAGATTTCCCACTGGAAGAACTAATAAGGCCATTACAAAGCTTGATGTTTTAATGTTCTATTAATGCTATAACATGTATATTTACATAACATGTATTTTTTGGATTGGATGTGATTTGAGGAATCTTTCTTTTCAGATGACAGATTGTCAGAGATTTCTGCTCGCTCTGCAGCATCTAGTCTCCGGGCTTTCCAGACATTGACACGAGCTCGGAAGAGGAAGGAGAATTTCTGGGGCAAGACGTAATTAAGTGTACTCATGGCTGAATTTTTTAGGAAACGAATGTTGGCATTTTTTCTTAATTGCTTACTGTGTTAAGATTTTTCAGGTGTTTGGATTTTCTCCCCTAGCGTTTCATGCTTAAAAATAATTCTATTTCAAGTCAATTGCATTTACTTGGAGATTTTTAACACAGTTTTATGCAATTTCACTTTAAAGAATTCTTTTTATGTCTTTCCAAAAGTACAAAGGAATAGATTATATAGCTCTTCACATATTCTGATTTTTGTATTACGTGTCAAAGCTAGCTGCCAGAATTGACAATTTCACCATTCTGAAGGAGAATATTCTGAAAGGGTAAACAGAGTGAAATAAAAATTAAGATCCAAGTTTAAAGTATATATCTTCTTAATTTTAGATAAAAAGGTTAACTTGTTGCTCCTTTAACTTTTACTACTGTTTTTATTTTAGTATATTCTATGTGATTATAATGCTACTTAAGATAATTGTACTGTAGATTGAAAATACTAGCTGTATATATTTATTTATGTAACAAGGTTTGCTGGGAGAGTGTATATTTTTTATCTTTGTGTGTATTCTATTTGTATAAGAACTTTGGCTAACATTTGAGTAATGTCTAAATTTTGAAAAATAATTTGTATAATGGAATTAAAACTTTGTAGACATGTTGAAATAAAAACTGATCAAGTGTGTTTGCTTTCTCCAGAAAGTTTTTAAATTGGACAAATCTTTAGAAGTATTAAAATTATTTTGAAGCTATGAAAATGTCAAGAAGCTGAGTCAGCCATATTTTTGCACAAATATAGGACAGATACTGAATTTCAAACACAGGGTTTTTAATTTCAATTTAATACACTAACTTCACTCATAAGGCAGAATTACTACTAATCATAATTGAATGTTACAAAATTAAAGATTTCACAAAACATTTAAAATTTTTGCAATAAGATACAGGATATAAGAGGCTCTGAAGGTAAAATACGTTGTTGATTATTAGAAAACAATGAATTATCTGTTCTCGGGTGTTTAATTTGGTCCTTACCGTAGGTCATTGGTTTATGGTAAGTTATTATTAAAGTTTTGTCAAGTTGAAAAGAATTGGGAGCATATGAATGTTTGTTTCCAATCTACTGATTTTTCAAAAAGTAGTCTATTAAAAATTACTAAAGCACTAAACATGTCAATAAAAGAAATTATTTGGTGTATGATGAGTTTATTGTTATTGTTGTTGTTGGTAAGTGTTGTTGAGTTGAGCATGACTCATAGCGATTCAATGAACAAAAGACCTGAACCCTGTTCTATAACTATCATCGTTTCTGTATGTTCATAGAGTTTGCAGAGGCACGTGGTTTAGGAAGTGGATGCCACTCCTGCTTCCAAACCTGAATCATTCTTGGATTCTTGGAGTTCCAGCAAACATTGATCATGATAAGTAACTATTAAACCATTTGACACACCAGTGGCATATTGTTCACGATCACAGAAAAGCCAAGTTGCTTCAGTCCTGTACCACGCAGAAGAATGTTCATCCCAAATACGATTAATACCAGCCCTTAGGTCCTACCATATTTGAAATACTAGTCCTGCCAACCAGGTCCTGGATAACTCTTAAGAGACTTATAGCCCACAGCTCATTGTTATATCTGGCAAATTGAATCATCTCACACCTGATTGTGAACAAAACAAAAACCCCGAAACAACCAAACAGTCCACACCTGACCCTCACAAGTGAAACCGTCTTCCAGAATCCAGCCACTTCACACATGAGCTTTCAAACTGGAGACATATTTGGGCTCAAATCCCTTTTAAAGACAAGGCCTGCCCACCAGATCCTGGTTGACTTAAACCAAGAGGCTTCCAGCACACAGCTCATTGTTACCTAAATCCAGAAAAATCTAACCAGCTCACACTCGATTGTGATCGATAAAACTAACCAAAGAGTCCTTACCCGACCCTCATTAAGACGAGAAACCTTTCTCCAGAATCCAACCACTTCACACATGAGCCTCCAAACTGAAGAGTAGTTCTGCCCTACTGCCTTTTCAATACAAGACCCACGTTCTGGTTGACTTAAACAAAGAGGCTTCCAGCCCAAGTGCATTGTTAACTAAATCCAGCAAATCCAATCAGCTGACACTGGATTATTAATGAAGAAATGAAAACAGTCCACGCCCCACCCTCAATAAAACAAGAGAAACCAGCTTTCAGAAACCAGCTGCTTTATTCATGAGCCTTCCAACTGGAGACGTAGGCCAAACCACCTTTTAAATGCAAGGCTTGCCCACCAGGTCCTGGTTGTCTCTACACCAAGAGACTCCCAGCCCACAACTCATTACCTATATCTAAAAATTCCAATCAGTTTATACCCAATTGTGAATGAAAAGAAAGCAACAAAAAACACCAATCAAAGAGTTCAAACCTGACTCTGACTGAGACAAGAAAAACCATCATCTTGAATCCAGCCACTTCACACATGAATCTCCAAGCAGGAGTCTTAGTTGGGCCCAACCACCTTTTAAATGCAAGATCCACCTACCAGGACTTGATTGACTCTAAACCAAGAGACTTTTAGACCACAGCTCTTTGTAAGCTAATTCTGGGAAATCACATCAGCTCACACCCGATTGTCAATGAAAAATAACAACCAAACAGTCCTCACCAAACCCTCACCAGGACAAAAGAAACCATCTTTCGGAATCAAGCCTCTTCAAAGATTAGCCTCCAAACTAGACACTGAGTAGGGCCAACTGCCTTTCAAATATAAGGTTGAACCACCAGATGCTGGTATAAACCAAGAGGCTTCCAGCCAACAGCTCACTGACATCCAATTGTGAATGAAAACTCACAACCAAACAGTCCACACCAAACTCACACCAAAACAAACTATGATCCAGAATCTAAACTGGAGACTTATTCAGGCCTGACCACCTTTTAAATACAAGGTCTGCTCACCAGGTCCTGGTTGAATGGGTGAGGAGTCTTTAATCATAGGGTCATAAAATTTGAAGGGTGGAGGGAGGGCTGGGTGAACAAAATGGAAAGAATCTGGTGTGAAAAACAATGTATATGAACTTTGAAAGTAAACCAGTATAAAATAAAAATTTTATTGAAAATAAAAAACAAAAAAATCCCAAACCTTTTGGCATTTAGAACTACCTCATAGCTGACCTGCCAGCATATCCTATACCAAGAGCATGCCAGGCATAGCTGTGGCCAATTGTTACATAATCAGGAATTTTGTGAACAAGCTGTTCATGGTCAGTAGCTTAAATTGCCATAATGGAGTATTTACACAAGTGTCAATTTGACAGCTGCTAACACAAACAGAAGAATTGATGCCTTTAGTTGTGGTTCTGGAAAAGAGTATTGAACATATCACTGACTGCTGGGAGAACAAACGGGTCTGCCCTGGAGAGGCTGAAACCAGTTTGCTCTTTGAAGGCAAGGATTTTGACACTTCATCTCACATCCTTTGGGCATGTTGCCAGGAATGACCAGTCCTTGAAGAATGATACCATTCTTGGAAGGGTACAGGGTTTATGCAGAAGAGGAATACCCTGGATAAGATGGATTGACACAGTGAGTGTGGCAGTAGGATCAGGTTTGACAGAGGCTGGTTGGCTCTGGTTAGGGCAAGATACATACAGTGGCAAAGGGTCGTAGTTGACTTGATGGCACATAAAAACAACACAGAATATTTACACCACAGAAATCAGCAAATGTATCAAACATGAGTATACCCATTGCTCCCTTACTCTGCCTGAGAGCCTTTTTTGGTTGCCCTAACCTGTGCCATCCTTATAATCTCTCATATCAATCCACTATTACAGTCATTGTATCAATCCTTCTCATTGAGGATCTTCTGTGTTTCTCCAACCCTTCACCCTTTCACATGGTGTCTTTGTCAAAGGACTGGCCCTTCCTAGACAACATGTCCACTAGAGTGCCCTTGTAATACGGTAGCTGGAGATTATCTCAATACGTCCATGGAGCTACCCAGGGACGGGTTTTATGACACATAAAATCCCGCAGATAATTCTGATGTTCAGGTAGTTTTGAAACCACTGGTTTTGGATTTATAGTGATAAACTTTATAGATTTCTAGATTCCATCTGAACAAACCATTGAAATGCTTTGAATGCTCCTCATTTTGTAGATGAAGTTAATGAACTCTCAAATTACGTTTAAGATGAAGTGGCATAAGCCTGTAAAGGTGCTTTCCATGTGTTATTCAAATGACATTTGATGTAAACTGATATATATGCTGGAAGCAAGTTTCATTATGATGATGGGAATACATTGTTTTAGAGACTGAGGTTAAATCTAGAAAGCAGGAGGCAGTGCATCCTGAAATTGTAGTATTTTGCATCACAGACCCTTCTGTTCTGACCTAAATTCAGTTCCCATAGAAGCACTTTTGGGTAGGAGTGCTGAAATGATTTGTCTATTTCCGCTATGTGGTGAAACAAATAAGACTAACTACCTTGTTGTGACTCAGCGACTCTGGAAGGTGGAATCAATTACCTGGTACATGCAAACTGTATTAGTGTAACCATGAATTGAAGATGTTATCAGATATGAGTCAAGACATGTGGAGATAAAAGAGCCACAAAAACTATAGAGGAAAGACAGCAATTTGATTTGCAAATGGATGTATGCATGTCCAGTTTTGAAAATTTCCTATGCTTACTACAAATTGCACTTTTAAAAGAAAAGGAAAACTCTGAATTTCATAATTTCAAAACGAATACAAGGGTCTTGAAACATACTCTGGGAAAGATGTGTTAAGAGTTGTAACTTGAGTTATAGTCGGGTTGGTTAACTTACAAAGGAAAATTTTACCCACAATGAAGACCTTAACATTTGATGTTCCCACTAAGTTATTTGGGTCAAAATAGTTAACGTCTGGAGAAACCAAAAGAAAATTAAAAATAGATTTGTAGGGCAATGGTAGAATTTTTGTTCCCGAAAGAACTGTTGTTAAAAAGGTGGTTGGGTTTTGGTTTTTGTTGGTTTTTTAAAATTAATTTTAATAGACATTTACAGAGGTTTCGGATTTCCATTCATTCATTGCCGCACTTTTCTCCCTGCCCACCCCTCCCTCCCCACCAGTTTGCTCCCCTCTCCGAAAAGAAAAAAAAAATCATTAGTATACAATTCCCCCATCCCATCCCCCCACTCCCCACCCCGAGTACACTTCTCTATGCAGTGCTTGGGTTTTTTTAACTTTTAATATTGCAAAGATAAAATATCAAGTATGCTTTATTAAGTAGAGAATGGTCATCTGGTACTAGTCTAGCAAATTAATCAGAGTCAATTGTAGCCATCCGGACTTAAAAAGCGTCATAGACCAGTGTACTAAGACTATATTAATTTTTTAGTCTTCAGAATAAAAAATGTGGGGACCAAGAAATAAATTGCATTCAGATTGTTATACTTTGAAGAAGTGGAAAAATAGAGGAGACTAATAGTGAAAATGTCTTTAAGGATTTATGGATTAAAATAAAAGATCACAGCCTTCAGTATGGATTGTTGTTAGGTGCCGTCAAGTCTAATATGGCTAATGCCGACACATGAACAACACATCTGAACCTTGCCTTCTCGTGTCCCAGCCTCATCATCTCAGCCATATTCAAGCCCATGGTTACAGTCAGTATGCTATTCCATCTTCTTGGAGGTCCTCCTCTTTATTGCTGACTTTCCAAGCTTGATGTCTTTTTACAAGGACTGGCTCCTGGTGACAATATGCCCAAAATATGTGAGATGAAGTTTCACTATTTTTGCCTCTAAGGAGCATCCTGGTTGCTCCGCTCCCAAGAGAGACATTTTGTTCTGTTGGTAGTCTGCAGGATAGTCAGTACTTTCCTCCAACAAAATAGTTCAAAGACATCTTTTCTTTAGCTGTCACCCTTATTTATTGTCCAACTTTCAGATGTGTTAGAAACAATTGAAAATACCTTGACTTGGATTAGGCACATCTTAGTCTTTAAACCAACATCATTACCCTTTAGCCTTTTGGAGAGGTCCCTGACAAGCGGATTTTCTCAGTGCAACGCATGTTTTGATTTTTTGACTGCTGATGGTCAGCAAATGGTAGGAAGAAGACCCTCGAAGAGATGGGTAGACACAGTGGCTGGAGCAACCAGATCAAGCATATCACAGATGATGGATGGCATAGGACAGGACAAAATTATATCTGTTGCCCATAGGGTTGCTATGAGTGATAATTGACAGCACTAAACAAGAACTCCCATGGGTGGGGATCTCTGATAGTTTAGTAGTAAGGAATTATGCTGCCAACCCAAAGGTATGCTGTTTGAATTTACCAGCTGCTCTATAGGAGAAAGATGGACAATCTCTTTCTATGAAATTAATTGCTTATGAAAACGTGGTGGAGGATCTTCTATGAGTTGGTTTCAACTTGATGCTACACAACAGCTACACTACTGTGAGTTTTTATGGTGAAGCTAAGCAAACTGAAATTGTTGACAACTTCAGTGATTGTTGTTGTTGTTATGTGCCATCGAGTCGCCTGTGACTCATAGCGACCCTATGTACAATATCCCTAAACCCTGCTCTATCCTGTGCCAATCTCACTGCCTCTAACACACCCATTCTAATTATTCCAGTCACTGAATCAATCCACCTCATAGAGGGTCTTCCCCTCCTGTGCTGTCCCTCCACCTTCCTAAGCATGATGTCCCTCTCCAAGGACCTGTCTCTCCTTACAACATGTCCAAAGTATGTCAGACGAAGCCCCAGAATCCTTGCCTCCAAGGAGCAGCCTGCTTTAACCCTCTCCAGGATGAATCAGTTTGTTTTCCTAGCAGTCCATGGTACTCTCAATACTCTTCTCCAGCACCACAGCTCAAAGGCATCAATTCTTCTATCCTCCTTGGTCATTGTCCAACTCTCTGATGCATAACAAGTGATTGCAAAGACCATAGCCTGCATCAGACGTACCTTAGTCTCTAGAGTGACACCATTGCTCTTCAGCACTTTGGAAAGGTCCCTAACAGCAGGCTTTCCCATCGCAATACATCTTTTAAATTCCTGGCTACTGGTGCCAAGAGTGTTGACTGTGGAGCCAAGCAGACTAAAGTTGTTAACAATCTCAATCTCTTCAGCATCCATCCTGATGCTGCCAATCGGTCCAGTGGTGAGAATCTTTGTCTTCTTGGCATTGAGCCTCAATCCATACTGAAGGCTGCAGTCCTTGACCTTCTGCAGCAAGCATTTCAGATCCTCCTCAGTTTCAGCAAGCAGGGTTGTGTCATCTGCATTAACGCAGATTGTTAATACATCTTCCACCAATCCTGATGCTACGCTTCTCCTCACAGAGCCCAGCCTCTCGGATAATCTGTTCTGCATACAGGTTGAAAAGGTATGGAAACAAGACACATCCCTGGTGTATACCTTTACCAATTTTGAACCATGCAGTGTTTTCTTGCTCTGTTCTGACGATTGCCTCTTGGTCTAAGTATAGGTTTCTCATTAGAATGATCAAATGTTCTGGGATTCCCATTCTTCTCAGAGTCAGCCACAGTTTGTTATGATCCACACAGTCAAATGCCTTTGCATAATCAATGAAGGACAGACAGATAGACATTCCTCTGGTATTGCCTGCTTTCTGTTAAGATACATCTAACATTAGCTAAAATATCCCTAGTAACACAACCCCTTCTAAACCCAGCCTGGACTTCTGGCAGTTCTCTGCTGATGTACTGTTCTAGTCGTTTTTAGATAATCTTCAATAGAATCTTGCTTGCATGTGAAATCAATGACATTGTTCTATAGTTTCCACAGTCTGTTGGGTCACCCTTCTTTGGAATGGGAACAAATACAGATCACTTCCAGTCAGTTGGCCAAGTGGTGGTTCTCCAGATTTCTTGGCACAACTTGGTGAGCACATCCAGGGCAGCATCTGTCAGCTGGAATACGTCAATTTGCTGTTTCCTTCAAAGCAGCTTGAACTTCTTCCTTCATCACCATAGGCTCTTGCTCATATGCTATTTCATTAATCAGTGATTACACCTCAAAATAAAAAAATTCTCACTGGTAGACCAATAAACAGAACCATGGTAAGTAGGGAAAATATTGAAGCTATCAAGGATTTAATTTTACTTGGATCCACTTTCAGTGTCTGTGGCAGTTGGAAGTTGCTCTTTCTAGGTGTCACAGTGTTGATTGATTCTGATTCATAGTGACTTTATGTACAACAGATAGAAACTTTGCTGGACCATGGAAATAAGAGATGAAAAATCAGTGTATCTCTTTTGGCAAATCTACCGCAAAAGATCTTTAATGTGTTAAAATGTTTAAGGGTTAAAATTCCATGTTGAGGACTAAGATAAACCTGAATGACTTTTATTGTTGTTGAGTACTCCTAGATTAAGTATGACTCATAGTGACCTTCTAAACAACAGATCTGAACCCTGTGCTATCTTGTACCATCCTGATAATATGTGACACACTTAAGCCCATTGCTGCAGTCACTATCAATCCACCTGGTTGAGGGTCTTCCTATCCTTCACTGATCATTCACTTTTTCAAGCATGACATCTCTTTCCAAAGAATAGCTTTTCCTAGCAACTTGCCCAAAGGAAATAAGATGAAGCTTTATCATTTTTGTCTCCAAGAAGTACTCTGGCTGTACCTTCTTAATGACATAACTTATTGTTCTTTTGGTAGCTCATGGGATGTTCAATACCCTTCTCCAACACTACGGTTCAAAGGCATCAATTATTCTGTCATTCTTATCCATTGTCCAGTTCTCAGGTGCATAGAAAGCACCCAAACCATAGACTAAATCGGGTGCATCGTAGTCTTCAAACTTACATCATTGCTCTTGAATCGCTACGTGGTAAGGAACTGCACTGCCAATGCAAAGGCATGCATTGTGAATCCATCAGCTGCTCTATTGGAGAAAGATAGTCTCCTCCCATGTGACTTATTGCCTCTGAAAATCTTCTGGAGGGTTAGTTGTGGATAGAATCTCACTCAATGGTACATAATTATGACATACTCTTGATAAAACAGGAAAATTAATAAGGAAGATAGAAGAATGGATGAATTTGCATTTTTATACTGACAAAGAATATTGAATATGTCACAGACTGCCAGAGAAGTAAATGTATTATGAAAGGATAATCAGAATGCTACTCACAAGCAAATATATAGCATCAGTAGGATTCAGGAAAAACTTGATGGTATCTAACAACTATAATATGGATCCAAGTCTGAGTTTAATTTCTTCTCTAAGGGTTAAACACGTGAGTTCATTGAGTTTATTGGCACAGTGAACTTCACACAGCAAACCTTATGTGAATGTTAACGATGCTTAGAAGGAAAAATGTAGAAATCATATGCTTATTACCTGCTTTATTTTTTTGCCTATGAGATTTCATTTGGTTTTCTAAATATTTTTGCCATAAGAAAATTCACACTGAGAGAATTGGAATCTAACTCACTTCTTTTAACCTGAGTACCATGTACCTTCCTCACCCCTCTCACAGAAAAGTGGACAAAGGTCACCGACAGCCTTCTCAAATCAGTCACAAAGTGAGAGTCAAAAGCAAAAGCCAAACTGATTCAGAGATTCTGAATTCTAAAATCATAGAATTAGAAAATCTGCCTGACATTTCAAGGATAAATAGAAAACTGAAAGTCTTCATAAAAGATCAACAAACTCAAGTTGATTCTAAACAAAGATTCTAGCCCAATTATTTCAATATAAGAAAAATCTTACATTCAAGTAATATATGTATTTTTATTGAAAATAAATGTCTTCCTCTAAATTGTCCAATACTTTGAACTAAGCCATTGGTGAGATAATTGACAGGAAGTTAATAAAGTTACGTTTAGCTATGCCTTCAGAAAGCCCAGCAAATGGTTCTGTGGAGTCTGGTGCTGAGGCATCCTTCTCACTTTGTGACCTAGATGGAAATAACTAGTCTTAAGGGGTTTGTCTTTTTAAAAAACCCTATAATATCATGTATGAAATGGTATTACACTGGGAAAAGTTTCACTTGTTTCTCTGAGACAGTGAGGTTTAAAGAAAAGGAAGTTGGAATTATATTACTAGGTCAAACCACATGAAATCACTATTCTCACAGGTCCAAAATAGCCCAAATATTTAGTCATTCACCTGCTTCAAGTTATCAGTTAAATGGAAACTTCAATTCAAAAGTAACTTCCCTTCTAAACCAGCAGTGGATTAGGAGGAGTCTTTATTGCTTAAGCAACCATACTTCTTGAGCCCAGATGCCCTAGGCAGTAAGTACTTCAACTGTTGTAAGAATATTAACTCACTTAGTAACACAATTGTTGTTGTTGTTAGGTGCTGTCAAGTAAGCTTCATAGCAACCCTCGGAACCACAGATCTGCACTTTATTCTCTCCTGTGCCATCCACATCACCCATGACGAACTTGAGTCCATTGCTGCAGTCACTGTGTCAATCCATTTTGCTGAGGGTCTTACTCTCTTTTGCTGACCCTCTATCTTTCTAGGCATGATGCCCCTCTTCTAGCAACATGTCCAAATGGATTAAGCTTTGCCATCCTTGCCTCCAAGGAAAATTCTGTTTGTCCCTTCTCCAAGACATATGTTTGTTCTTTTAGCAATCCATGAGATATTCAGTACTTTTCTCCAACTCAAAGGTATCAAATTTTCCTCTGTTATCCTTATTTATTGTCCAGCTTTTAGATGCATAGCAATGATTGAAAAGACCATGGCCTGGATCAGGTGCACCTTAATCTTCAAACTGACATAGTTGCTCCTGAGTAATTTGGAGAGGTCTCTGACAACAGTCTTTCTTAGTGTAATATGTCTTCTGGTCCTCTTACTGCTGGGTCTGGCTGTTCCTGTTAGGAACCATCAATTTGGTTATGATTCCTAGCTAACTTATGAAAGAAATGCTGCCCAGTCTTTTCCATTCTCACAAGCACTGCTGTAAGCCTGTAGCTTCAGTCACTGTCAATCCAGTTGGTTGAGGATCTTCCTCTTTTTTTGCTAACTCATTGCTTTACTAAACATGATGTCCTTCTCAATGAATTGGCTTCTCCTGATAGCATTCCCAAAGTATGTAAGACACTATGAAATGGGAACTGTTACTATCCTCATTTGACAGGTTTACAGGTTACATATGGTCACTTCATAAAATAAAAAGAAATCTCTGTGCTTGGGAGTCCCCTGTGTGGTGTAAATAGTTAAGTGATCACCTACTAGCTGAAAAGTGAGCTGTTCAAACCCATTCACAAAAGCCTTAGGAGAAAGGTCACAGGCATGGAAAGTGTGGGGCATCTCTACTCTGCATACATTTTGTCCTGAGGCATTGGAGTGGACACAGTGCCAACTAACAGCACCAAATTATGAGCTAAATGCTAAACTAATGTCTTTACAAGGATAATCACATTAGCTATGAAATAAAGGCAAACTGCTTTTCTCACTATTCAGAGAACATGGAAGTGAGACAGGCTCAGACATTTTCTCACATTCACAGAAGTAGTACTGGTTGTTGTTGTTATGTGCCATAGAATCACTTGTGACTCATAGCAACCCTATGTACAAGAGCCCTAAACCCTGCTCTATCCCGTGCCAACCTTGCCGTCTCTGACACACTCATTCTCACCACCCCAATCACAGAGTCGATCTATCTCACCGAGGGTCTTCCTCTCCTGTGCTGTCCCTCCACTTTCCCAAGCATGATGTTACTCTCCAAGGACCAGTTCCTCCTTGCAACATGCCCAAAGTATGTCAGATGAAGCTTCAGAATCCTTGACTACAAGGAGCATTCTGGCTTCACCCTCTCCCGGGCAAACCTGTTTGTTCTCCTAGCAGTCCATGGTATATTCAACACTCTTCTCCAGCATCACAGCTCAAAGGCATAAATTCTATTTCTATCATCCCTATTCACTGTCCAACTCTCCAAAGCATAACACATAATTGCCTGGATCAGGCCCACCTTAGTCTCCAGCCTGACGTCTCTGCTCTTCAGTACTCTTGAGAGGTTCCCTCACAACTGACTTTACCAATGCAATTTGTCTCTGTTTCCTGGCTGCTGGTACCAACAATGTTGACTGTGGAGCCAAGTAAACTAAAACTGTTAACTATCTCAATTTCTAGAAAAGATAATTACTGCGAGTGTACCACTCTTGGAACATAGCTATGAAGGAGCACTCTTTCAATCCTTGGTCTTTTCCATCTTGTACCCTCTCCAAATCAAAGCAAACTCATGCTGAGCCTTCTGATAATTCACTTGGTCCTATGAAGGACTTGACAAATGTCTTCTCATGTACATTGCTTGCACAGATTGTTGATTTTTTAAAATACAGAATTGCTGTAGCATGTTTGAAATGAAGGCCACCAAATATATTGATTCCAATAAAGGAACTGATTTCTTTTTTCCTACTAAAAGACTAAAGTGGCTCTAGGAAGACTGGCACTGGGTACATTGATTTCCTTAAATCTGATTCTCAGTTAAGTAGTAGCCTCTGAAAGCTTTCAATGTCTCAGAAGATAACAGACCCAGACTTCTGCACTGATGTGGCAGTGAAATGATTTCTCAGGGTGGTGGCACAGTTCTTAGTCATCATGTACAGTATTTATTGAGTCTCCTGCTGGGTACAGATATTACTGTTACCATGAACAATGGAATGAGAAAATTGAAGAAACAAGGTAAATATGAAACTATCAGTTGAAGTCAAACTGATGCATACAGTTCCTGTATTGAAAAGATTTTCTGGAGCCAAACATTTAACAGGTTTAAAGAGCCTACAGAGGTCAGTGGCTGATGCTTATCTTTGGTTTAGATTTTCTCTCACCCTTGGTTAACTTACTGTAAGTGACCTGCTTCCTATTGTCATGGGGAAGTCGTTTAGGGCCCCAAATTAAAGAATAATTTCATCTGGAAGATTTGTCACACATATTTTCACACCCTAACAGATGTGGCTCAAATCAGATCTGTGCAAAAGAGTGTTATTATATTTAAAAATATGAGTCGAAATGAAAAATGAGAGGGTGATAGTAAAAACAGTGCGTGATGTTTTGCCCTCATAGTGTACAGAAAAATAGGCTTTCTTTGAAGCTATTATTGTGAAGTGTCATCAGGCTGACTATAAATCGGAGGGACCCTATGAACAAGATATGAACCCTGCCCCGTCCTTAAAATCTCTGAGGTACTCAAGCCCATTGTCACAGTCATTGTGTCAATCCATTTAAAAAGGCTCTTCCTTTCTCTTGTTAACCTTCTGCCTTGGCCAGTTTGATATTTTCACCCCAAAGGCTGGCCCCTCCTTATTGCTATTGTTGGTATATTCTGGTTGATTACAACTCACAGAAACCCTATGAACAACAGATCTGAACCCTGTCCTATCCTGCACCAGCCTTACAATCTCTGACACACTTGAACCCACTCACAATCTCTGACACAGTTGAACACACTGTTGCAGTCACTGTCAATCCATTTCACTGAGGGCCTGCCTTCCTCTTGTTCACTGAGCCTCCACATTTCCTAACATGAAGTCCCTTTTCAAGGAACAGAAAGCATATCCTGGCATCATGCCAAAGCATGCAAGACAAAGCTTTGCCATCATTGCCTCCAAGGAGCACTCTGGCTGCACTTTTCCCAAGACATATCTGTTTATTCTTTTGGCAGTCTATGGATTCTCCAGTACTCTTCTCTAACACCCCAACTCAGTAGCATAAATTTATGTTTTCTATCATCCTTATTCACTGTCTTTATCTCAGCAGCATGGCAAGTGGTTGAAAAAGACCATGCGAAGGATTGAGTGCATCTTTGTATTCAAACTGACATCATTTCTCCTCAGGAATTTGGAGAGGTCCCTGACAGAAGGCTGTCTTGAATACAGAATAATACAGAATAATATTAATGACTACTATTTAAAAGCACTTGCTATGCTCCAGGCATTGCACTAACAGCTGACAGCTGTGTCATCTTATACAATCTTCTTTATTTTCCTTTATATTTTGCTGTTGAGGAAATGAAGATTTACAGAAATTTAGTAACATAATCAAGTTCATGTATCATATAAACAGTATACTTGGAGCTGAATCTCAAGTCTTCCAGGGTTTAGAGCCTTGAGCTGTATGTGTTTTATCTTTTATAGAAATAGAACATAAAAGAGCAAAACCAAACCCACACACTGCATCCCTTGAGTGTAGAGTCTTGCCTGCTTGCCTTTGCTGCACAACATAGCTTCAAATTCTATTCCCAAGGATTACTCCTTCTCTCTCATTGCTTTATTTCACTTCACATACTTTTAGCTTTTTTTTTTTACCCCATTTTGCTACCTTAAGATCCTTGAACAAGTATATCTTGCAAGTAGAGACTGATCTTTTTGTCAAGTGATAATCTTTTCCTTAGCCAATAAAATAGGAGACCCAGTAATCTGTGATAGAAGAGCATGGCTCTGAAAACCTTGGACAACTCTTTCCCCGAATGGTGATTTTCATGTTGGAATTAGGGGTTTTAACAGAAGAGATTGAGATTGTACACAGCTTTAGTTTGCTTGGCTCCATAGTCAACAGTCTTGGCACCAGCAGCCAGGAAATTAAAAGGTGCATTGCCATGGGAAAGTCTGCTGTTAGGGACCTCTCCAAAGTGCTGAAGAGCAATGGTATCTCTTTGGAGACTAAGGTGTGTCTGATACAGGCCATGGTCTTCGCAATCACCTGTTATGCATCAGAGAGTTGGACAATGACCAAGGAGGATAGAAGGAGAATTGATGCCTTTGAGCTGTGGTGCTGGAGAAGAGTATTGAGAATACCATGGACTGCTAGGAAAACAAACAGATTCGTTCTGGAAAGAGTTAAACCGGGTGGTTCCTTAGAGGCAAGGATTCTGAGGCTCCGTCTAACATATTTTGGACGTGTTGTGAGGAGAGACTGGTCCTTAGAGAGGGACATCATGCTTGGGAGGGTGGAGGGACAGCGCAGGAGAGGAAGGCCCTCTATGAGGTGGATTGATTCAGTGATTGGGATAATTGGAATGGGAGTGTCGGAGACAGTGCGATTGGCACAGGACAGAGCAGAGTTTAGGGCTGTTGTACATAGGGTCGCTATGAGTCGCAGGTGACTCGACGGCACATAACAACAACAACCAACAACACAACATGAGGCATTATATGAGAAAGCCTCTGCATCTACTGCCTTGTCAAAAGAGCCTATTGTTACACTCTTGGACTTATGCTAGGCTGATAGAAAAATGGTTTGCTAGTACAATTGCAATCATCTTGTTATGACTAAAGCCGAACATCTTTTCATAATTTTAAAGGCATTTGTATTTATTTTCTAGGAAAAATACATACTGAGAGATTAAATTGTCTGAAAGAGTAGTCACAAATATTTTCATTGAATGATTCTGTTTTTGGTGGTTTTTTTTTGTTTTAAGTGTTGTACCACTTGGAAGTCTTTTACTTGCTTGTTCGCTTGTTTATTTGTTTACATGATTGGATACATTGTTTTTCATGAGTTTTTAATTTTGGTCACAGCTAGAAAGGTCTTTCTTACTCTGATGGTATCAAAGAAATATATGATTGTTTTGTTAGGCTATTGATGTTAGGTGCTATTGTTTTGTTAGGCTATTGTTAGGTGCTATTGAGTCAAGTACAACTCATAGTGACTCTATAAATAATAGATCTAAACCCTGTCCTATCCTGTGCCATCCTCACAATCTCTGACATACTTGAACTCATTGCTGCAGTCGCTGTGTCAACTCATCTGGTTGAAGGTCTTCCTCTCTTTCAACAGCCCTCTTCCTTTCCAAGCATGATGTCCTTCTCCAATGAATAGCTTCTCCTAGCAATATACCCAAAGCCTGTGAGATAAAGCTTTATTATCTTTGCCTCCAAGGAGCGCTCTCACTGTACTGTCTCCATATCTGTTTGTTCTTTTGGCAGCCCAAGGGATATTCAGTCCTCTTTTGCACCATGGCAGTTCAAAAGCATCAAGTTGTCATCTGCCATTTTTATTCATTGTTCAACACTCAGCAGCATAGCAAGTGACCGAAAAGACCATGGCCTGATAAGGTGCACCTTAGTCCTCAAACTAGCATCAGTACTCCTCAATAATTTGGAGAGGTTTCTGACTGTAGACTTTCCCAATGAAATATGCCTCCTGATCTCCGCACCACTGGTACCAACGGTGTTGAATGTGGATCCAAGTAAGATAAAGTTGTTCACAGTTTCAATCTTTTCTTCATCTATCATCTTTTCTATCATCATGATGTTGCCTCTAAGTCCAGTGGTGAGAATTTTTGTTTTCTTGACATTGAAATTCTATCCGTATTGAAAGCTGTCTTCTTTGATCTTCTGAAACAAGAGCTGCAAGTACTCTTCACATTCAACAAACAAGGTTCTGCCATCTGCATAACGTAGCAAATGAGTCTTCGCTCGATTCTGATGCCACATTCTTTCTATAGAGTTCAACTTCTTGAGTAATTTGCTCAGTTTGCAGATTTAATAGGTGTGGAGATGGGATGCAACCCTGACACACACTTTTCTTAATTTTAAACCATCCACTTCCTAAACAACATGCTTCCGGAAACTCGATGAACTTTGATAAATGTTGATGGTTGTACAGGGGCTTCAGGCCTTTTGCTCATAGGGTCGCTATGAGTAGTGCTCGACTCAAAGACAATCAACAACTACAACAACAGTGTTCTGCTATAGTACTTTACAATTTTTTTCTTCCACTTTTATAATTTTTATCTATTGTGATTTGTACTTCAATATAAGCAGGACAAAGGAAAAGGAAAACCATTATGGAATGAAGAAACCAGCATGGTGCTAAGGTGTTGCACAGAATCACTGTCATCGCATACAACTTGGAAACAAAGAGAATCATTATTGGCTCAAAACTGGTGGTAGTTACCATTTCAAACTGTTGCAGATTAAAACTACAGAAGTGGACAAAAGTGGTTGGGATAACTACACAAATGTAGATTAAAAACATTTAAAGGGTTGGTGGTTAAAGAATGTCTCATGCTGTAAGTCATAGTCACCACAACATATGTGAAACTGCTAGTTGAAAGCAGGCAGGAACCTCCTGACTCAGTGGAATGTTGTCATGATTCAGAATGGACTCTATGGCTTTGGGTTTAGTTTTGAATTTAGACAAAGTGTGGCTCTTTTCAATAAATCACTAAAGACACACTCAAATGAGTCTTTTGATTCTTACATGCAATCTCTGGTGGTGTAGTGCTTAATTTGTAGGGCTGCTAACTGAAAGATTATTTGTTTCAATCTACCTTGTTGTTCTATAGGATAAATATAGGTAGTTACTTCCCATATGATCTACAGCTTAAGAAACTCAATGGAGGATCTCTATCAGTCAGAATAGATTCAATGATAATACATTTGAAAGTAGGTTTTCTGAAAAAAACTTTATAGATTAAGTATTGGGCCATTTCCCCCTTCCCTATGATCTGTTTGTTTAGTCATCTATTAGTGGTACATCTTAATTATTGAGGCTTTTTGACATGATTGATTTTTTTTAGGAAGAAGTTGTTTCCTTAGTGTTTCAAATGCAAAAGAAAGTTAAATCTGCCAATTAACTTGAGTTAAAATGTCTCACCATTTAACCTGTCAGTATATATTAGTCTACATACAATCCTCCATCACTAATGACCCTGCAATGGGAATAGCTGTGGGTACAATGAGTCTGGAACACTCTTTCACACCAACTCAGTCAGGTTGATGGCTGCCTATGTGGTGCACGTGGTTATCATATTTGGCTGCTAATCACAAGGATGGAAGTTTGCATCTACCCAGAGGCATCTTAGAAGAAAAGTCTGGTGATCCACTTCCAAAAACATCAGCAGTTGTAATGCTTTGTCAAACACAATTCTACCTGAGACACATGGGATTGCCCTGAGTAAGCAATGACTCAATAGAAACTTTTTGGTCTTTTTTAAATTGACATGGTGTATGAGAAGTGCGTGTGTTTGAGAGTGGAAAGAGAAATTGTCTTCTGTATTATTTGAATACTTGAAACAATTTTAGGAAAAGGACCTCATTGGAGGAACACTGAGATACTAATACAGGGAATATTTAATAATTACCAAATGGTGTCTACATAAAAAAAAATCTTATGACTAATGTCTATCTCTTGGAGTTTTAAACTTTTCTTCACTTACTGATTTGAAAAGTCAACTCATTGTTGTCTAATTGCAAGTGACCCATAGCCTCCATTGGATTTCTGAGGCCTTAATTGCATAGGAGATCTTTCTCTGAAGCAGATTCAAAACACTACAGGGGCATGCCCATGGGTTAGCAGTGCAACTCCTTAGGGATAAGAACTTGTTAATTCAGAACGTGAAAAGAAAAAGGTAGTGTCCCCTGAGATTTGCCTAATAAGTTCCTTAAACCATCTCTCATTCACCATGTAGGAGCTCTCTAGCATCTACAAGTAGGAAACATGTATATTCAACATTTTCTCCTTACAAAACAGTGCTATAAGAAAACGTGAATGAAAGGGAGTGCTGGTTGCCTACTGGCAAGAAGCGTGGTTTGAATCCACCAGATGCTTCTTTGCTGGAGAAGGAGGGGCAATCTCCTCCCGTACCAATCGGATCCAATTTGAAGGTACACACAAAGTGATAATAATAATAATAATAATTTAAAAAAGAAAACTTGAATGAAAAGGAAGTTCAGGTACAATATAATTTAATGGTAATAAAGGAAGAAATTTAAGCTACACAGAAGTTACAAAAAAATAAGGTCCCAGAAATTGATGGGATAGCAACTGACATGTTTCAATAAAAAACTGTAGCCCCCGATGTGCTCATTAGTCTGTGCCAAGAAATTTGGAAGCTACCTGGCCAACTGGCTGAAAGAGATCCATGTTAATGCCCATTCCAAAATTAGATGATCTGACAGAATGTGGAAATTACTGAGCAATATAACTAATACCACAAATAAGCAAAATCTTGCTAAGGATAAAAAAAAAATGGTTAAGATATTATAGTAATGGAGAACTGCCAGAAACTCAAGCTGTATTTAGGTGACACATTACATGGTTTAAAATCACAAAAGATGTGCATCAGGTCTGTATCTCTTCTTCATTCCTTTTCAATCTGTATGATGAACAAATAACTTATGAAGAAGAAAAATATGGTATCAGGCCTGGAGGAATACTACTCATCAACCACCTGTGTTATGAGGATGATACAACCTTGCTTGCTGAAAGGGAGGAAGACTCAAAGCACTTGCTGCAGAAGATCAGACTAAATTCTTGAATATGGAAACATAAAGAAAACAAAAATAGGAAAAATTAAGATAAATGGAGAAAATATTGAAATTGTCCATGATTTAATTTTATTTGGATCCACAATCAATGGAGGTCTGGTGTCTTAGGGATAAGGAGTTTCTCTGCCAAAGCAAAGGAGTGTGGTTCAAATCTACTTGATGCTTCACCTGAGAAAGGTAGACAGTTCCCTCCCATGTGATTAACTGTTTCTGAAAACTCACTGGATGGTCAGCTATGAGTCAGTTCCAACTTGGTGGTAACAACAACCACCACCACCACCAACATCCATGGTAACAGCAGCCAAGAAACCAAAAGACGGGTTACGTTGGGAAAATTTGCTATCAAGAATCTTTTCAAAGCGCTAAGGAGCAATAAATAATCTAGTTTAAAGACTAAACTGCACCTGACCCAAGCCGTGGTTTTTCTTTCCCCTCTCTTTTTTTAAAACTTCATATTGGTTTGCTTACAAGGTTTGTATACATTATGTTTCACACTATTCTTTATTCATATTATGTTTCATACAATAATTCCCACACATTATATTTTATAAAATGAATCATCATTGGACCTTGCCCAATATTACCCTGTCTTTCCACTCCTATCCTTCCCATTTCCTTCACTCCCTCCCTCCACCCACCAAACTGCAACCCTGTGGTCTCACCCTTCTGCTCCCACCCTTTCCCCCCTTGGGTTCCCATACATGTTTTACTAAGTTTCCTTCTATTTTTACACTAAGATCTTATGAGGTATTTGTTCTTATGAGACTGAGTCAGTACACTCAGCCTAATGCTCTCCAGTCTCTCCTAGGTTGAGTGGTGTTTTTCAAAATTGTTGCTCCTGAGTGATGCATAGTATTCCATTGTGCAAATGAACCACAGTTTCTCAATCCATTTGGCTGTGGTTGGACATTTGAGATGTTTCCGTGATGGTGAATAATGCTGCTATGAACATTGGTGTACAAATCGCCATTTGAATCTCAGTTCAATTTTCATAAGGTATATTCCTAGTAGTGGAATAGCTGGGTCATATAGAGTTTCTATGGTCAACTTTTTGAGAAAATGCCAAATTGTCTTCCAGAGTGGTTGTACCAGTTTTACAATCCCAACAACAGTATTTAAGAGTTTCTACCTCTCCACATCCTCTCTAACATTTATTACTTGCTGCCCTACTAAATTTTGCCACTGTTACTGCAGTGATAAAGTATCTCATTGTAGTTTTGATTTGTGTATCTCTTATTGCCAGTGATTTTGAACATTTCTTCAGGTATCTGTTGGCCATCTGAATGTCTTTGTCTGTAAAGGTCTTACCATGTCTTTTTCCCATTTTGTAATTATTAGCCTTTTTTTCCCTGGAGTCCTAGAAGTATTCTGGAGTTTTATCCCGCAACTTTTCAATCACTTGCTATGCATCTGAAAAGTTGGAAAACCAATTAGTAACACAGAATAAAAATTGTTGCCTTTGAACTGTGGTGTTGGGGAAGGTACTGAATATTCCATGGATTGCCTAAAGAACAAAATCTGCCTTAGATAAATTGCGACCAGAGTGCTGTTCAGAGATAAGGATACTGAAATTTTACCTCATATGATTGTCAGGAGGGACCTGGAAAAAGACAGCATACTTGGAAAGGTGAAAAGTCAGAGAAAGAATTGCATACCTTCAACAAGATGGGTTGACATAGTGACTGTACCAATGAGCTCAAGTATATCAGAGATAGCGAGGATGACACAGGAGAGATCAAGGTTCAGACTTATTGTTTATAGTGTCACTATGAGTTGTAGTCACCAATAACAGCCATAAAGTATATATTGTAAGATGTATGTAATATGATGATTTTCTTTTTATCCAATCATTATAATAAAAGTTTATTATGAATTTTTTATTCTGTATTCAATTTCATACGTTACATCACTGAGCTCTCATACAGCTCTCATAAAGTTAGCGTCAAGGAGTTTAGGAGGCCTACTGGTAAGGAGCTGTGCTGCCAATCCAAAAAAATTGTATCCACTAGCTAATCCATGGGAGAGAGATGGGTTATCTCTTCTCATGTGATTTACTGTCTCTGAAAACCTACTGAAGCATCAGGTATGAGTCAGTTCTGACTAGCTGGTACATAACAACAGTTTGGTGTGCAGTCAGGGGGAGTGTGGCAAAACTGTGCGTGCATGTGCAAAATGTAATCTGGGCAAGGATGTGGGTGCTCAAGTGGGCAGGAAACCCCATGTTCCTGATAATAAAAACCACTGAGTCATTTTCTTTCTCAGTAGATGCCAACCTTATTAATCCCTAGATAATTTGTGGTTTGTATTTAGCACACCCTTGGCTTCCACAATGGGAAGAACACTCTACTTCTTCTCACTGCTTTATCGTCCTTCCACTTTTCAGTTGTTGTCATATACCGTTAAGTTGGTACCAACTCTTAGCTACTCAAGTGACTTGTCAGAGACAGTAAATTGCAAGAGAAGAGATTGCCCATCATCTCCCATGGAGCAGTTGGTAGATTTGAACTGTGTGCCTTTGAGTTGGCTGAGCAATTTTTTGCCATTAAATTATAAATTGTTCTAGTTTCCATTGTCCTGGACTTCTTAGTATTATGAAAAAAATATTCGGTGGCTGTTTGGGTATGGCAACAATCTTCATAAAATTAATCACTAAGGTTGAAGATCAAGTCTCCTTCTAAATAACATTGCACACTCTAGGTCTAACAGTGGTGGGCTTTGTATGAGTGTTTTTTTTATCTCTTAATAAAAGAAATATGTATCCAGTAGATAAAAGTCAACATTGCAAAAATATGTTATATTAAAAATCAAGGTGATGATCATTTCACTTGGTAAAAGAAACCACTTTAAATAATACTCAGGTGTGGACAAAAATAATTGAGTAGACCATTAGCTGTCCTAAGAAAAATCTGGCATGGAAGAAGTGTGGCAAAAGTGTTCCTTAAAAGCAAAGACTTCGTATTTTACATTTTGGGTATTGTTTTTTTAAGAAAGACCAGTTCTTGGAAAAGGGCATCTTGCTTGGAAAATTGAATGATCAGTGTAAGAGAGGAAGACCCTCAACTAGGTGGTTTGATGCAACTACTACAACAAAATTACAAATACCAATCCATTTTAGCTTTAATTGTTTCTTTTCATTTTTTTACAACTTTCAATTTTTCTGGATTCATACTTCATAAAAAGAATATTTGTTATCCTTATTTTGAGTTGTGCCACCTCAGCAAAGGAAGGCCTTTAATTAGCTGTAAGCTTTACCCCCTCCATTCTACTAATGTAGACTCTACTTTGAGAAGGCAGCTTTCCTTGAATTGTATTTTAATTTCCAAACTGAGAGCCTGATCTTGTAGCACAGTTACACTGTTATGTATAAACACAGGGTTTTCAATGCTATATATAGGGTTTTCAATGGTCTTTTATTTTGTAAGTGAACTGTTGGTTTTTTTGGGTTTTTTGCTATTGTTTTGTGCCATCGAGTTGCTTATGACTCATAACAACCCTATGCACAACAGCTCTGAAACCTGTCCTATCCTGAGCTAATCTCACTCTCTCTGATACACCTGCTGCTATTATCGCAGTCACTCTGTCAATCCATCTCATCCAGGGTCTTCCTCTCCTCCACCCTTCCAAGCATGATTATGTCCTTATCCCTGATAATGACTCATCCCTCTAGCAATACATCCAAGTATATGAGACAGATGCTCCAGAGAGCAACCTGGTTTCACTCTCTTCAGGACAGACTTCTTTGTTGTCTTGGCAGTCTACGGTATGTTCGATACTCTTTTCCAGCACCACAACTCAAGGGCATTGTTTCTTCTGTCATCTTCATTCATTGTCCAGTTCTCAGATGCATAACAAGAAATTTGCAAAGACCATGGCTTGGATCAGGTCCACTTTATAAGTGGATAGCTAGTCTTAATTCCTACTTAGTCTTAGTGGGGAAGTTTCGCAAAAACTTGCCTGTCAGGGGTGACCTTGTTGATATTTGAAATGCTGGAGAGTATCCAGCATCACAAAAACATGCAAGCCATGATAGCATGACAAACTGATAGATAAGTGTCAGCTGTCAATTCTCGGAGTCGTCTTTTTTTTTTTTAACAATGGCTTCAGTACAATTTGAGCTTCTTTCTTCAGTACCACAGGTTCTTGATAATATGTTAACTTCTGAAATGGTAGAAAGTTAACTAGTTTTGGGGTGGTGACACTATGTATTTCTTCCATCTTCTTTTGATGTTTTCTGCTTTGCTCAGTATTTTTCCCTTCAATATTTATCCTTCAATACTGTAAGTCAAGGCTTGAATTTGTCATCATTTATTTCGGCGTGAGTAATATCAAGTGTATTCCTTCCTGTTAATCTTTGCATGTTTCACTGTAATATTTTGCTTTGGCTTTTGAAGCCACCCTTTGAAAACTCTTCAGCTCCTTTACTTTATTGTTCTTCACATTTTCTAATCTAAATTCAAGCACATGAATCTATGAATATATTAGTTTGATTTTTTATTTCTTGTATTTCAAAAATAATTTTCTTTCCCCCCCCATGAATGATTGTTTTGCTGTATTACCAGAACTCATTTTGTCTTCAGTCATTAGTTTTTAGTGTGTTAAGTTTATTCTAGAGATGGTCTCTAAATTCCAGAAGGATACAATAAAAGTCATATTTTGACTCTCATGGATTTAATATTTTCCTGCTTGAATATGAACTTGATTTCAGATTGAAACACTAACTAACTAACTAACTAACTAACTAACCAACCAACCTGTTACAGAGTTAGCCTTTGGTCTAATTCTGAGTGAGGGTGAGCTTCTTCATCATGTCTTTCTACAGAAAAAGTGATGTGAGGTCTGTGTATTCCATTCAACTATATCTACATGTATAGTTGCTTTATGTTGTTAAGAAAAGACACTTAAAATGAATAATCTGTTGGTTTTAGAAAGTTCTGTCATGTTATCTCTGAAATTTTTTCTATCATCAGTGTCATATTTGGATAGTGAGCACTCTCTATTGCTTGTGAGGAGATGGGACTGAGGTATTCCTGGGGTTATAGGTCCCTCCATCTAGGGGTCCTTTCATCTGTGGCTGTGGGGCCATCTCAGGGGCAAAACAGAACAAGAAATTTTAGTATACAGAACTTTAAGCAGAGGAAATAATTTTCATAGCTCTCCTCTCCTCTCCTTCTTCTCCTCTCCACTCCCCTCCCTACCCCTCTCTCCTTCCCTCCTCCTCCTCCTTCTCCTTCTGCTATAGATAGAACACTGACTTGACACCCCCTGCACACTAGCTGCTTGAGCTGGTATCCCTGATCTCTAATCTCATGCCACTCCAGAGAGACAAATGAAGACATTAAGCTCCAGGAGAAGAGGTGCATGAGAAACTGCTTGAGTAGAGCACCTGGTCTCATACCACTCAGCCACTTTATTCATGAAGGAGACCTATAGAGTTGTTATCAGGGGGTTACATAAAGGTGAGATTCCTATAGGGTTATAGTGCAGAACAGAGAGAACCTCAAGGACTTTGTTGTTGTTGTTAAGTGCCGTTGATTCGCAGGTGACTCATAGAGACGCTATGAAGGAGAGCTCAAGGACTTTAGGAAAGGCAAATTTTGCCAGAATGGACTTATAGTAGTGTGAGTAGCTCAACTCATATATTGAATATTTTAGCTAGACAATTAATTAGCAACATTATAAAGGCAAGAATCAACAACAAAATTCTCAGACACAATAGAAATTACCTCTTATCAAGAAAAACTTCACATAATGTCAAGAAAGAAGCAGGTGACATCAAACACTGAGGAAAAGACATATTTAGTCTTCTCCAAATCCAGCAGGGAATATTAGAGACCTCATGACTATCCCAGAGTCAAGAATGCAGTAATATATGTTGATATGGAGACATTTGAACAGGTAAAAATTAAAGTACAAAATGGAAGAATGTGCCAGTTTCCCCCAAGCCTGATCACTCCTTGAGACACCTGATGACATCTAAGGTGGCCAGATCAAAGACCCAACCAAATAATGGATCCTGATAAGGCTCTACAACTGATCACAAAAGCCCAGACCCAAGTTAATTAACAGCCTCTAATTCTGAGAAAAATATCATATTTCCTAGACCTCTCTAAAATTTCTAAAAAGAGGGGCTCTTGACTGCCCACTTGCCATTTTGACCTTCTGCATTCATGGTCAGTTCACATCCCTCTCAGACCATGTAATAAAGGCCAGTTTGTTTCTTGAGACTAACTTCTTTCCATCTCGTTCTCTCCCTCTTTTTCTATCTAACACAAATGATGAAAGAACCAATGGAAACCACAAATAAAGGGACTACACTAGAGGTAGAGAACCAGAAAAAGAATATTGATGTAAAGTTATTTGGACAGCTATAGAAGAAAGTTCAAATGATGGAAAAATAATGGAAATCACTAAGAAAACAAATGCTTCAGAGACACAGAGCCAGAAGAAATTTATTCATGAGGAGGAGCTTACACAAATATGAAAGAAAATTAAAAAAGATGGAAGAAAGAATTGAAACTATAAAGACGTATAAGAACATAAAAAATCATCACAAGATAGAGACGATAGTGCCAACAGTATTAGAAATAACAGAAAGGCATGAAAATGCAATCCAAAATATTAAGACTGAATGGCAAAAGTGTCCAACATGATTGAAGGACAAAAATGTAGAACAGAAGAGATGGAGCAGAGTGTCAGTGAGCT
>NW_006399797.1:14551795-14554164 GCF_000299155.1 Elephantulus edwardii | reverse complement strand
GATAGACTCGCTAAATACATAAAACAAATGTTAACAGAATTGAAGAAAGAAATAGCACACCACCCTCAACAAAAGCTAGGTCAACTCATAAGAAACTTAACAAAGACATAGAAGACCAAAACTACACAGTCAGCTAACTGGACCTTGTGGATATATTCTGAACACTACACTAACTAAAACTCACTTCACTTGCTTCTCAAGTGCACATGGTACATTCTCCAGAATTGATCACATATTAGGGCACAAAGCAAACCTAAAAAAAAAGCAAACACCACCAAAACCCAACATTTAAGTAATACAAAATATTTTTTCAGACCGTAATGCCATATAAGTAGAAATTAACCACAAGAGGATAAAGCTTATAAACCCATCAACATGGAAGCTAAATAACACCTTGCTAGAACATGATTGTGTTATAGAAGATATAAAGAATAAAATAAAATAACATTCCTCTAAACAAATGATAATGAAAATTCAATGTACCAAAACCTGCGGGATGCAGCTGAGGCAGTCCTCAGTGGAAAGTTCATAGCAATAGGTAAACACATAAAAAACAAAGGAAGAAGCAAAATTAATGATCTAATGCAACATCTTCATTGAATAGAAAAAGAACAACAATCTAACTCAATAGCCTCTAGAAGAAAGGTAGTGATAAGAACAAGAACTGAAATCAATGACATAGAAAACAGAAAAAACAACTAAAACTATGAATAAACCTAGAAACTGGTTTTATGAAAGGGTCAATAAAATTAACAAACCATTGTCAAACTTAACAAAAGAAAAAAAATAAGACACAAATAATTTGATTAAGGAATGATAGAGGGGACACCATGATAGAACCAGAGGAAATTAAATCTATAATATTGAAATATTATGAAAAGTTATACTCTGATAAATTTGAAAACTTAGAGGAAATGGACAAATTGCTTGAAACTCATAACCTACCCAGATTGACTTGGTCAAATATAGAACACTTGAACAGCCCCATCACAAAAGAAGAAATTGAGCAGGTCATAGAATGACTCCCCACAAAAAAAAAATTTCTTGACCAGATATGGCTTCACAGCTGAATTCTACCAAACATTCAGAAAAGATTTATCACTAATTCTACTTAAATCATTTCAAAATACAGAAAAAGAAGGAAGACTCCCCAAGATATTCTATGGAGCAAGCATAACCCTAATACAAAAACCAGGGAAAGGTATTACCAAAAAAAGAAATCTACAGCCCAGTATCTCTCATGAACATAGTTGCAAAAATCCTTAACAAAATCCTAGCCAATAGAATCCAAAAACACATAAAAAAAATTCACCATGCAGAAGTAGAATTCATAAGAAGTATGCAAGAATGGTTCCACATAAGAAAAACAATTAACCCAATTCACCACCGTAACAAAGAAAATAACAAGAACCATATGATCCTAGCAGTTGATGCAGAAAAAGCATTTGACAAAATCAACACTCATTCCTGATTAAAACACTCAGCAAAATTGGAATAGAAGGGAACTTTCTCAACCTAGTGAAAACTATACATTCAAAACCAATATTCATAGTAGAGAAAGGTTAAAATAATTTTTTTTCCAAACAGGAACCAGACAAGGATGCCCCCTGTTGCCACTTCTATTCAATATCGTATTGGGAGTGTTCGCTAGGGCAATATGACAAGAGAAGGAAATAAAAGCCATCCTAATCAGTAAACAGCTGTTTAAATTTTCATGATATGCAGATGATATGAGAGTGTATACAGATAACCCCAAGGTGTCAACAAATAAAATCCTGTTACAGCTAGTAGACCAATTTAGTATGGTGGCAGGATATGAGATCAATATCCAAAAATCAGTGGATTCCTCTACAGTAACAAAGAGAACTCAGAGAAAGAAACCAAAAGATCAATACCATTTAGACTAGCCAATCACAAATTGAGATACTTGGGAGTGCACCTAACTAGAAACACAAAAGACCTATACAAAGAAAACTACAGAATATTTTTGTGAGACACAATAAAAGACATAAAGAAATGGAAAACTGCCCTGTTCATGGATAGAAAGACTAAATATTGTGAAAATGGCAATCCTACAAAAAGCAATCTACATGTTCAATGCAATCCCAATCCAGATACCAAATTCATTTTTTAAGGAGGTTGAAAGAGAAATCGTTAAGTTTATTTGGAGAAGAAAGAGATCCCAAATAAGCAAAACACTTCTGAGAAAAAAAATGAAGTAGGAGGCAAAACACTCCCTGACCTCAAAAACCTGCTATACAACAGTAGTAACCAAAACAACATGGTACTGGTACAATGACACGCACATAGACCAGTGAAACAGCATTAAGAACCCAGAAATGGACTAATCTATCTACAGTCAACTGTTA
>NW_006399797.1:14449853-14551310 GCF_000299155.1 Elephantulus edwardii | reverse complement strand
AAAAAAAAATGCTCAAAACCACTGGCAATTGAGATACTATCTTACTCCAGTAGCAGTGACAAAGTTTAGCAGGATAGCAAGTAATAAATGTTGGAGAGGATGTGGTGAGATAGGAACTGTTATCTATTGGTGGGGTTATAAAATGGTACAACCACTCTGGAAGACAGTTTGGCATTTCCTCAAAAAGCTGAACATATCAGCTCCTGCGTTTTTATACGATCTCTTCAAAGGTGAGCCATGCTCCTCTATAGAGGTTTGTAAGGTTGCAGGAACTTTCAGAATCTCCTGTCCATCAGAAATGCCACCAGCCTAGTAGCTAAAAATTCATCCATGTCAACTTCATCCTTGCAACATAAGACGCAGCAAGAAAACATCTGAACAATCAGTGTTCAGGGGCCAAACCCGTCACATAGTGGTGGCATCTCCTTAGTCAAACAGATCCTTGTCACCATCCTCATCAGCAGTACTTTTTCCTATTTTCAGGCAGCAGGAGGAGACAGCAAATCTGAAATGCTTCAACCTCCATTTTACCTTTCTGTAACAAACCTAAGACACTGACAAAAGCATCAAAAACTGAAACATGAGCAAAGGCTCTTTCAAGTGACGGTAGTAATCAACTGTAGTTTTAAAGACATCTTTTTTCATAATCCTAAGTACATAGGTTGCTTCAAATTTGGCCAATTTACCAAACACTTGATAGCTGATGGTACCCAGTGGGGAATTTCTTTTGATTTGTCATCAAGAATAACCACATAACCACATTATGGATGATGAATTTGGAGCTGATATGGATATCACTTTATCTGCCCCATCCTTCTGACATCAAATTAGTCTAGAGGAATTTGAATACCAGAGAGCACACAGCTCTCAGGAGCCTCTAGCATCTTTGTTGGAGGACATCATAGCTCTCTAGCAAAGAGAAAAAGAAAAAGTTGAAACAGTTTCAGAAATCCTATCCTGAAGTTTTTCTACCACAATTTCCTACGATTTCACCAGAATGTGGAACATTTCTGTATCTGGAAAAACCAGTACCAAGACCACCACTGCTGATGTGGGCACTAAGAAAGCCTTTCCAACCTTTTCAAAGAACTAGAAATTTTCAGATGTGATTTGTCTGCACCCTGTAGAGAACCCTGTTGTGGTTTGTGTAAATGAGGAGTTAGCAAAAAACTATGTCGGTGGGAGAAAAATAGAATAAAACATGGACTACCAAAATATATTGAAATAAAATATTATTTGGCTTAAAAGAACCTGAACATAGAAATTCCATATGACCCTGATATTCCACTGCTTGGAATATACCCTGAGAAAATGAGAACTGAGACACAATTGGACTTGTACACCAAAGTTCATAGCAGCGTTATTCACCATCATAAGAACATGGAAACAGCCCAGATGTCCAACCACAATGGAAGAGTTTGAGAAATTACGGTACATTCATACGGTGGAATACTATGCAGCACACAGGAGCAATGATTTTGTAAATTATTATTTAACTTGGGAGGGCTCGGAGAGCATTATGCTAAGTGAACTGACCTAGTCACACAAAGACATTTAAGACAATTGTTTGTAGAGGGATTATGAGGGTCCAAGGAGGGGTGGGGGGAGCAGAGGGCTGAGGATGGGTGGGTGGGGGAACTTAATTATAGGATCACACAATTTGATGATGGAGGGAAGGGTAGGTAAAGGAAAGGGGAAAGATCTTGTGTGAAAAACAATTTATATGAACTTTGTAAGTAAACCTATATATTATAAGGATCATACTTTCAAAGTCCTAATCTTTCTTCTTTTTTTTTTTAAGTGAGGTAAAATAGAGTTTTGATATGGAAATTTATACGCATATCTCTATCTAACATTAATTTAGCCTAACTATAAATACATGTCTCTGAAATTTAACCATGATTTGTTTTCTTAATTGTGATATGAATAAAAATTTACAGAGCAACTTGGTTTTCTATTTAACTATTCATACACATTTTTAAGGACATTAATTATAATGTCCATGTTATAACTACACTCTTTCCAATTTCTCTCTATGATTATAATTTTTATTAATCCTTCTATTTAACTCCTGTCTGTCCCTGGGCAAATGCCCTTTTGATCTTATGTGGATGGTTGCTCTAAGAAGTGAATACCTCCCTGATACTATTGTCACTTGATAAACCTGTCTATTGTTCAGCTGCAAGTTGAGTGTCAATGGTAAGTTTTTGTTCCAGGCTCTAAGAGTACCTAAGGACTATGTTGTTGTTGTTATGTGCCATCGAGTTGCCTGCGACTCATAGCGACCGTATGTGCAACAGCCCTAAACCCTGTTCTATCCTGTGCCAACCTCACTATCTCTGACATATCTACCCTCATTACCCCAGTCACTGAATCAAGCCATCTCATAGAGGGTTTTTTCTCTCCTGTGCTGTCCCTCCGCCCTCCCAAGCACGACATCCCTCTCCAAGGACTGGTCCCTCCTTGCAACATGTCCAGATTATGTCAGATGAAACTCCAGAATCCTTGCCTCCAAGCAGCAGCAGTCTTGGAATTTTACTAGTCTTTTGATGAGACAAGCAATTCTGACCGTTTTTATATTATAATTTTATCCCACATTTTTTCACTTAGTCTGTCTAGGAACTTTTACTTTGATCTCTTTTGAGCAGTCAACAGTAATAATAGTTGGGCATTCGTTCTTCTGATCTCAGCATGGTGAATATTTAGGTTCAAATGGTCCATAAGTCTTTAGGACTAATTGTTTCTACGCATTTTTGCCTTTTCCCTTTTTTGTTCTGGACTAGAATAGACTAACAGTTGTAACTTAGATGGCCTCTTACAAACTTTTAAGTTCTCTGTATCTACCCACTAAAGTAAGCATGTGATGCCAATTGACTTTATGTCCTCTTAGTCTCACAATCAGCAACATATTGTTCTTCTGAGATGCTACAACTAGCAACCAATTCCTTCAATGTATTTGATTATGATTAGACAGTTTGTATAACTTTGCTTTCTTCATACATTGATTTTTCTTCTTTGTTTCAAATTTTCATATTCCTTTTACCGCTCTCTCTCTTTCTGCCTCTCTCTTTCTCCCTTCTTCCTTCCTTTCCTCCTTTCTATCTCTCTCTCTCCCTCCCTCCTTTCTTTCTCTCTCTCTCTCCCCTGCCTCCTTCCCTCCATCCCTTCTTTCTTTCATTCTCTCTCTCTCTGTCTTTTTCTCTTTCTTTCTTTCTGCCAGGATTCATCTGATATCAGCAATGATAACCCTGGTGTCATGGCCTCTTCTTTTTTTTTGTTTGCTATAATTATATTTTATTAATTTTCATAAACATTTACAGAGATTTTGGGTTTCCATTCATTCATTGTTGCACTATTCTCTCTACCCTTCTCCCAGTTTGTTCTTGTCCAAATGCCACAGTGCTTGTCAAAGCCAGTTCTGATTAATCTTCTTTGTCAGTGTGTCCTTTGCCATTCCCTATCACTCCTCCCTGAGAAAGACTTTACCCTGAGTCATAAGGAAAAGGGGATGGCGTATTCTCTTAGCTACTTCCTGCTGAAAAGGGACGCTGTGGGTTTCAGGGTGAAGATCTTCTCTCACTACTCTAAAGGGCCCCTTTGGCAGTAGGAAACACATAGACTATTATGGAGATTGATTTTGGAATTTAGATGCACTCTTATTGATTGTGCTTGGCTGTACATGTTCATATCCTTGAAGATGTATCATGGAGGTATAGCAACCTAGAAGACACAAATTTGACTAACAAGTTATAAGTACATGAGTCAAAAATTATGGAAAAGTAAAAGAAAAGATTCTTTCATTGTTTTACAAACCCTCCCCCAGGGCCCCTCCACCATGTAGCCATCACTCTAGACTCCTGTCATGACAGAAATACCTAGTCATATATCTCTTTTAAACAGTCTTCTCCCTCCTCTGTTTCAGTGCAGTATACATTATTGAACCCATCTTACTCAGTCTCTCCCCAACCCCAAGGACAGTCCCATTCTACAACAGTGGCATCATGTAATATTTGTCCTTTTGTGACTGGGATATTTCACTCAGCATAATGTTCTCCAGAGTTAACCATTTTTTAATTTTTTTGAATAATATTGCATGAGTTCCTTGTTTTTTAATGCAGCATAGTATTCCATTGTGTGAATATACCACAGCTTCTCTAGCCATTCATTTGTTGATGGGCATGGCCTCTTCTAAAACCCACTTGAACTTCAGGCAATTCCCTATCTATGTCCTGTTCCAACTATTTTTTTAATGATCTTCAGCAATATTTTTGCTGAAATGTGATATCAATGATATTGTTTGATTATTTCCACATTCAGGTGGATCACCCTTCTTGAGAATAGGAACAAATATGGACCTCTTCCAATGCATTGGCCAAACAACTGTCCTCCAAATTTCCTGGCATAGGCATCAATTCTTGGGGCCTTATTGTGTTCCCCAATGCCTTCAATGCAGCTTCCACTTCCTCTTTCATTACCATTGGCCCCTGTTCATATAGTACTTCCTGAATTTTGTCAGTGTCAATCAATTCATTTTGATACAGTGACTTTGTATTCCCTCCATCTTCTTTTGATGCTTTCTGGGTCATTCAATACATTGCTCACAGCATCTTTCAACATTATAATATGAGGCCTTAATTTGTTTTTCAGTTCTTTCAGCTTGGGAAGTGAAGAGTGAATTCCTCCCTTTTTATTCTCCAATCTGCACATTCCATTATAAGACTTTTCTTTGTCCTTCTGAGCTGCCCTTTGAAAACGTCTGCTCAACTCTTCATTTCGACATGTTTTCCTTTAGAGTTGGCTTCTCGATGTTCAGACGTCCATGTTGAAATTTTTCTTTCTCCTCTGTTTTTTTTAATGACATTTTGCTTTCTTCATGCATGATATCCTTGATGTCATCCCACAGCTCATCTGGTCTTCTATCATTAGTGTTCAATGCCTCAAACCTATTCTGAATATGATCATGAAAATCTGATGGTATTGATTCAAGATCATATCTTGGTTCCTGTGGACTTATTTTCATTTTCTTTGGCCTCAGTTTGAACTTGTATATGAGTAAATGATGATCTGACCCAGTCTACCCCTAGCCAACTAACTTTTGACTGCTGAAATTGAGCTTCTCCAATGATTTCTTCCACAAATGTAATTAATCTGATTCCTATGCAGCCCACTGGGTGTCCACATGCAAAGTCACATTTTGTGTCTTTTAGAAAAAGTATTCACAATTAATAAATCATTGTAAATAAAAAATTCAATCGTTCTATTTCCAGCTCATTTCTATCACCAAGCCCATATTTTCAATCTATGTTCCTTCTTCATGGTTTACTACTTTTGCATTTCAGTCCCCAATTGTCATTTATTCATTCTGATTGCATGTCCAGTCAATCTCAGATTGCAAAATTTGGTAAAAATTCTCAATTTCTTCCTCTTTGACACTAGATATAGGAGTGTAGACTTGAATGATAGTTGTATTAATGGGTCTTCCTTGTATGTGTATGGATATTATGCTATCACTCACAACACTGTATTTAAGAATAGAACTTGAAATTGACTTTTTGACCATGAAAGTAACACTATTATTCTTCTGTTTTTCATTCCCTGAATAGTATATCATATGATTATTTGGTTCAAAGTGGCCAAAGCTGGTCCATCGCATCTCACTAATGCCTAGTATGTTAATATTCATGTGTTCCATTTCATTTTTAACAATATCTAGTTTTCCAACATTCAAGCTATGAACATTCCATGTACCAATTGTTAAAAGATATTTGTTATTGATTTTCCTCATTTCAACTAACTTCCTATCTGGGCTCTTCCACAATACTACTATAACTATTGTTTTTGTTTATGTTCATACGGTTTTCAAAAGCCTTTTATTTAGGAAGTATATGATCCATCCTGCTGTTATTGATTATGCAAAGGAATTTGACTGTGTGGATCATGACACGTTGTCACTGACATTGAGAAGAATGGGGATCCAAGAGCACTTGATTGTGCTCATGATAAATCTATACCTGGAGCAGGAGGCTGTGGTGCAAGTGGAGCAGGGGAGCACTGAATGATTTGGAATTGGGAAGTATGTCAGGAATGTATTCAATCTCCATACCTGTCTAATATATATGTTGAGCAAATTATCTGAGAAGTTGGACTCTATGAAGAGGAATGTGGCATCTGGATTGGAGGGAGATTCATCAATAACCTGCATTATGCAGATGACACAACTTTAATTGCTGAAAGTGGGGAAGATTTGAAGCACTTGTTGCAGAAGATGAAGGAATGCAGCCTTCAGTATGGATTGTGTCTCAATATCAAGAAAACAAAGATTCTTACCACTGGACCAATTGGCAGTGTCATGATGGCTGGAGAGGAGATTGAAACTGTCAATAGCTTCATCTTGCTTGGATGCACAATTAACACCGTTGGTATGAGCAGTCAGTAAATAAGGAGATGCATTGTGATTGGAAAATCTGCAATTAGGGACCTTTCCAAATTATTGAGGACTAGTGATGTCAGGT
Organism: Elephantulus edwardii; assembly: GCF_000299155.1. NCBI lineage: Eukaryota > Metazoa > Chordata > Mammalia > Macroscelidea > Macroscelididae > Elephantulus > Elephantulus edwardii. The sequence continues at coordinate 14,544,798 of NW_006399797.1, read as the reverse complement.
TCAGGACTAAGGGACATCTGATTTAGGCCATAGTCTTTCCAATTACTAACTATGCATCTGAGACCTGAACAATAAATAAGGATGACAGAAAAAAAATTGATACCTGTGAGCTGTGGTGTTGGAGAAGAGCACTGACCATTGGATGGCCAAGAAAATGAATAGACATATCTTGGAGAGAGGTTGCAGCTGGAGTACTCTTTGGAAGCAAGAATGATGAGGCTTCACCTTACATACTTTGGTCATATTGCTAGGAGGTGCTATTCCTTTGAAAAGAACATAATATTGGGAATGGTGGAGGGTTGGCGAAGGAGAGGAAGACCCTCAACCAGGTGGATTGACAAGGTGACTGCTGCAATGGGCTCTTGTGTGTTAGGAAGTGTGAGGATAGCACAGGACAGCAATAGGTGCAGATCTTTTGTTCGTAGGGTTGCTATGAGTCATACTCAACTTGATGGTACCTAACAACAACGATATTATTACCAGTGTACCTTGACTGTGTGTTGGATCAATTTCAAACGCATAGGCTGGTGAAAGAAATCTTTGACTTCTTTATCTTTGATATTATTGATTGTTGTACAAATTTGAATAATTGTTGCATTAAAGGGTCTTATCCGTATGTATGTGGATATTGTTCTATTATTGACAATATTGCATTTTAGGATAGATTTCAAAATGTCCTTTTTATTATTATATTAGTTTATTTATAAAATAAGAATACATTGTTTTCCACAACAGATTCTTCCAATTTCCCTCACCCTCCATCCCATATGTTCTTTTTGACAATTAATTTGTTGTAATTCTTCTTTTCCTAACATTTCATCATAGTAGACCACAGTAGTCATACTAAAAAAATGGTCGAATATTAGTCCATTTTGGCTCATTAGTTGTTAGGAAATATTTTTCATTTCATTTTATTTTTGGTAATTTCCAATTTTGATAGATTTATACATATTTTATACATTCTACCTTCAGATTATCAATGAATGATTGCAAGTTTTTTTTTCTCATTTTGAATCATGCCACATCAACAAATGAAATTCTTAAAAGTTTTACTCCATCCATGTCATAAAATTTGACTCTAATTTGAGAAGGCAATTCTTTTCCCATTATATTTTAAGTACTTTCTAAACTGAAGGACCTCATTTTTTGACAGTACATCAGATAATGTTCTGTTGCTACTCACATGATTTTCAATAGATTTAAATTATTTAAATGTATCAGTAGGTTCTACTTTAGCATCTAACTTAGTCTGAAAGATACTGAAGCTTGTCCACTATGGATGACTTGCTGGTCCTTGAAATGTTGGTGACATATCCCCCAGCACAATAGCAACAGAAAAGCCACTGAAGTATGTGAATTTGATGGATTAGCAGTATGCTTGTCAATTTGATTTTGTTGTTAGGTACCATCAAGTCAGCTCCAACTCAAAACAATTCTATATACAGCAGAATGAAACCCTGCCCAATTTTGCACCATCCTCACAATCGCTTCTGTGCTTCAATCCATTGTTGCAGTCATTGTGTCACTCCAACTCATTAAGGCTCTTCTTTTTCATTGACCAAATACTCTGAGTGTTAAGTCCTTCTCCAGGGACTAGCTGCTCCTAATAACATACCCAAAATATGTGAAATAAACTTGCATCATTCTTGCTTCTAAGGAACTCTCTAGCTGCAGTTCTTAAAAAAAATTGTCTTAAAAAAATTGTTCTTCTGGCAGTCCATATTCTTAACCAATATGATGCTTCAAACACATCACTGAGTCTTTTGTTTGCCTTTTTTCGTTGTTTGTTATTTTAATGCTTACCAGTCGTGTCTTTATGTTTGTATGGCACTATTTCAATTGTTAAATAAAAAGTTTGTCTTATATTTTCCCACTTTCGCTGAGGAAGACTAGACAGAACTGAAAACATAGTAGGTATTCCATAAAAACTAAAAAAAGACTAACTTGTGGGGGAAAGTGACCATCAGTAAATTCATGGACAGGTCTTTTGCAGATAGACTAGAGTTTTCAGGTAATTACTTCTTTCAGAATGACAGAAGTTTTCATTTATTAAGATGAATGAAAATGTAGTTCCACTAAATGGTGAAATAAATTGCCTAGTAGCACAGTACAGCATACGTAGACATCTAGGAAGGCTAGTTATCTCAAAAGATCAAGGTAAAGTTTTGGTTGTATCTGTGGGTACAAAGAAATGAAGGAAGGAAGCATTTGTGGCTCTTGAGGTAAAGTGATGCTAGCTTCCAGTTGTTTCCCCTAGTCTTTTCCCCTAATTTTGTAAGTCATTGTCGAGAATGCTAAACCACTAGGTTGATGCAGGGGAATCCCATGGGCAAATATGACTTGAGAAGTCAGTTCTCAGAGGAGTCTCTGGATAAATTTTTCTTGACACAATGGAGTGTTAATGAATAGCTACCTGGACTAAATATGCTTTATAAATCCTGAAACCAACTTGGTGTCAAATGACATAATCTGTCATTTTAGAATTCTATGCTTATAAATATATTGAGTGTATAAAACTAGTAATATATTTATAGTTTAAATAGAAAAAAGATATACTCTTTTCTAAATTGAAACAAGTATTCTTAATTGCAAATATTTTCAAAGAGGTCACAGAAATTTTAATGTTAAAAACATGCACTTTATGTATGCCTGGTGGCTCAATGGTTAAGTGTTTGCCTGCTAACTGAAAGGTTGGGATTCGACTTCACTAGATGCTCTACAGGAGAAAGACAGTGGAAGTTTGCTTTTATAAAAATAACACACTTGGAAACTTCAGCTTCTGTTCCTTTAGAGCAGAGACTCTGTTCTATATGAAGTTTTGGTGGCAAAGTCTATAGGGAATTGCACTGCTAACCCACAGGCAACACTTCTCTGTTGGTTCAAAGCCATCAGCAGCTCCATGGGAGAAAGATGATGGACAATATAATTTGTAAGGTTGCAACGAGTCAGAATGCACTTGAAAGCAATGTATTTTTATCAATTTTTTTTTAGAATAAATCTCCTGGTAGTGTAGAACTTAATATATTGGACTGCTAATTGAAAAATCAGAGGCATGTTCTCCATAGGAGAAATATATGGACAATATCTCCCCCCAAATACTTGCTGTTGTCAGGTGCCGTTGAGTTGAGCATGACTCATAGTGACACTATGAACAACAGATCTGAACCCCGTCCTGTCCTGTGTCATCCTCAGCATCTCTGGCACTTTTGAGCGCATTGCTATAGTCACTGTGTTAATCCATCTTGTTGAAGGTCTTCCTCTCTTTCACTGATCCCTCATTTTCCAAGCATCATGTTTTTCTCCAAGTAATAGTCTCTCTTAGCAACACGTCCAATGTATGTGAAATGAAGCTTTCTTATCTTTGCCATCAAAGAGCACTCTGGTTGCACTTTCTCCAAGACAAATATGTTTGTTTGTTCTTTTAGTTGTCCTTGGGACATTCAGTATTCTTCTCCAACACCACAGCTCAAAGGCGTCAATTCTTCTATCATAGTTATTCATTGTCCAACTCTTAGATGAGTAGGAAGTAATTGCAAAGACCATGGCCTGAATCAAGTGCACCTTTTCTTCAAACTGACATTACTACTCCTCAATAATTTGGATAGATAAGTAATAGAGGACTTCCTCATGCGATATATCTCTTGATCTCCTTACTGCTGGTAGCAAGTCTGTTGATTATGGATCCATGTAAAATCAGAATGGCAATTGTAGTCTTTTCTCCATCTATCTTGATGTTGCTTATCAGTCCAGCAGTGAGGACTTTTGTTTTCTTGATGTTGGCATGTAATCCATATTCCCATTCTTTTCAATGCTAGCCATATTTTGCTGGGATCCACACCTCTGAAATCTGATACAGGGTCATTGAGTCAGACTTGATTTGATGGTAGTGGGTTCTGATGCTGATTTGCACAATTTTCTTCCATACTCATGAGTAATTTATTTTGCATCATAACAAGTCTAAACCATTTTAGCTATTATTCCAGACTGAACATAAACTAGGTCTTTAAGAGTTGTAGTCCACTTGTTGGCACCTAAAATCAAAACTAAAATCTCACCCTTCCTCACTATAATTTTTTTCCATAATTTCCAATATGTACATTTTATTTTAAACAGATTAATTCTGTCTCTTTTAGCTTTTCAGGTTTTGAGAAATAATACCTTAAAATAATATTTAAACTATAAACTTTATGTAGACACAACAAGCAAAGTATTATAACAAACTGAACAAAGAGCTAGATTTACAGAATAAAAAGGAAGAACTTGGTTGGCATTTCTCAAACTGAAAGAATTGAAACATTCAAGCCTAAAGTTGCCACATTGAAGGATTCTATGGTCAAAATCTTGAATAATGCAGGAAGTATCAAAAGAAGATAGAAGGAATACAGATTCTCTCTACCAAAAATAATGAGTCAACCCTGAAACACTGTAGGAATTAGCATACGGAGGGTCAATAGATATAAAGGAAAAAGTTAAAGCGGCACTGAAGGTATTGTGAAAAAATAAGGTCTCCCAAATAGATGGAATATCAATTGACATGTTTCAACAAACAGATGCATCCCAGGACATGCTTGTTAGTCTATTCCAAGAAGTTTAGAAGACAGCTACCTGGATAAGTGACTGGAAGAGATTAATATTTATTCCCAGTCTCAAAAGAAAGTGATTCTAGAATGTGAAAATTATAAAACAATATCATATGCAAGCATAATCTTGCTGAATATTATTTTTTAAAAGGACTTGTACATTGACAGAGTACACTGACAAAATTTCCAGAAATTCAAGCTGAATTCAGAAGAGGCCATGGCACCAGAAATCTTTGCTGATGTCAGATGGATCTGGCTAAAATGAGAGAACACCAGAAAGATGTTTGTTTGTTGCCCAAAGTCCAGAACAAGAAAGCAACACTCATTTGCCAGTGAATGAAGTGGTAGCTGGTGGATGCAAGAACATCCTGCATTCTTAGACAGGTCTCTGGCCTGAGTAGTGAGCTGCAGAATTTGCTAAATGGAAAAAAAATCAAACCCAAGTATCTCAGCAGAAACAAAGAACTGCCTATGTGAAGCCCACTCTCCAGTCTTTGTCTCTGGTCAAGCTTCTGATGCACTCTCAGAAAAATTGTAATTCTTCCTTAAGCTTTAGAAACTCCTTTCTTATGGGCAGCTGCAGGGCCAGGACCTTGATTTATGCTTTGGGTATTATCCTCAAAGAAAATATTGACACAGCCTTCCAAAAATGTCCTGATAGGGTTAGGAGATTACAGCTATTGCGTAACGGTACGTTTGCATTTCATTCCAGGACCACATGTCCTGCAGTGTGTTAGGAACAGAATATTGTCTATCAACACCCATAATTGTATTACAAATAGCACAGTTACCTTGTATTACAATCCAATAAAAGACTTATTCATTTGCTTATATAAAAAATTATTTGTGTTTTGTTGGTTATGGAAAGGCATTTGCCTGTGTGTGTCATATTAAATTATGGTTAACATTGAGAAAAGTGAGAATCCCAGAACACTCAGTTATGCTTCTGTGAAATCTATATATAGACATATATGTATATATTACAGAACAAGGGAATACTGTATGGTTTAAAATCAGAAAAGGTGTGCACCAAGGTTGTATCCTTTCTCTGCACCTATTTAAACATATGATGAGTAAATGTTTTGAGAAGCTTGACTAGATGAAGAATGTAGTATCAGTATTTGAGGAAGACTCATCAGTACTCTGCCTTATGTAGAGGACATAATCTTGCTCGTTCACAGTGCAGAGGACTAGAAACCCTTAATGCTGAAGATCAAAGACTTCAGCTTTCAATCTGGATTACATCTCAATATCAAGAAAAAAAATTTCACCACTGAAACAATAACCAACATTGTGATAAGTGGAGAAAAGATTGACATTGTCAACAATTTCATTTTACTTAAATCCACATTCAACTCCCAGCAGTCAAGAATAGAATAAGAGTGGATAGATAATGAACATTGCACTGAGACAGATGAAGAAAAGAACAGTTTAAAAATAAAATATGAGTAGGCATTATAAGTAAGACAACAGTCCAGAATAAGAGTTACACTGAGGAAGGCAGAAGGATAAGGAAGGCAGAAGGAGAGGGGATAAAAATGTGCAACAAAGAATGAATGAAAATCTAATTTTTCTGTAAATTTTTGTTAAAATCACAATTAAAATAAAAAAATGTTTAAAAAAAAAACCCTCAAAATACATGTTGCATTGGCAGAATCTGCTGTTACAGATCTCTCTAAAGTTCTAAATAGCAAAGATTTCAGTTTAAAGACTAAAGTGTTCCTGATCCAGTCATGGTCTTTTTAATCACTAGCTAAAAGTTGGATGAAGAATAAGGATGACAGAATAAGAACCTAAGACTTTGAATTGTGATATGGGAGAGAAGCACTGAATATCCCATGCATTGCAAAAAGGACAAACAAGTCTGTCTTGGATAAAGGGAAATCAAGGTGCTCCTAGAGGCAGAGATAGTGAAACTTTGCCTTACAAACTTAGGCATGATGCCAGGAGAGGACAGTCTTTAAAAGGGGGCATCCTGCTGGAACAAGTGGAGGATCAGAAAAAGAGAGGAAGACACTCAACAAGATGGACTGACACAGTCACAATAACAATGAGATCAAGTGTGTTGGAGATGCTAAGGATGGCACATAATAGGGCACGATTCAGAATTGTTGTTCATAGGGCACTATGAGCTGTATTCTATTTGATGGTACCCAAAAACAACAGCAGTAGTCATTTATCTTTCTTCTACTGATCTCTTCTCTAAGCTGTTTCTGCTGTTTTCTCTTTTTGGGAAGTTCTTCATTCATTCTTTCAATGTCTATGATTACTACTAATAATTAAAATTTCATTCTAAAGCAAAAGAAGATGGAACACACATAGTCACTATACCAAAAGGAACTGACACAGAAAAATTTCAGAGGGTACCATATGAGCAGGGCTGGTGATAGTGAAGGAGGAATTGAAAGCTGCATTGAAGGCATTGGAAAAAAAATAAGGCCTCAAGAATCAATGAGATAACAACTGACTTGTTTCAATTAACAGATGCTGTTTCCCAGGATGCACTCATCAAACTATGTGCTCTGTCCAATGGATTGGAGGAGGTCCATATTTGTTCCCATTCTCAAGAAAGGTGATCCAACAGAATTTGGACACTGTGGAACATGTGATATCATTAATATCACATGCAAACAAAGTATTGTTGAAGATCTGTGACAAATGGCTAGAACAGTACATAGATAGGGAACTTCCAGTAGTGCAAGCAGAATTTTGAAGAGGCTCTGGCACCAGGGATATAATTTCTGATGTCAGATGGATCCTGGCTGATTAAAGGTTACCAGGAAAATGTCTATTTATGTTTATTGACTATGCAAAGGCATTTGACTATGTGGATCACAAGTTATGGCTAACATTGAGAAGAATGGGAATCTCAGAACATTTCATTGTGCTCATGCAAAATCTATACCTAAACAAGGAGGCTGTTGTGCAAACAGCACAAGGGAACACTACATGGTTTAAAATTAAGACGTAAGTGTTTCAGGGTTGTATTTTTTCTCCATACCTACTCAATCTACATGCCAAGTAAATTATTTGAGAAGCTGGACTCTGTGTAGAAGTATGTGGCATTAGAATCAGAGAAGACTCATTAACAACCTGCGTTATGCAAATGACTCAATCTTGCTTGCTGAAAGTAAGACAGACTTGAAGCACTTGTAGCAGAAGATCAATGAATACAGCCTTCATTCAATATGGATTGCATCTCAATGTCAAGAAAATAGAAATTTTTACCACTGGACTGATAGACAACATCATGATAGATGGAGAATAGATGGAAACTGTCAACAACTTGATTTTGCTTGGATCCACAATTAACACCCATGATACTAGCAGTCAGGAAATCAGGTGATACAGTGCATTGGGAAAATCTGCAGTTAGAGAACTCTCCAAATTATTGAGGAATAATGATGTCAATTTGAGAACTAAAGGTGCATTTGATTCAAGCCACGATCTTTCCAGTCGCTTGCTATACACCTGAAAGGTGCACAATGAATAAGGATGACAGAAGAAGAATTGGTGTCTTTGAGCTGCGGTGTTGGAGAAGAGCACTGAATATCCAAAGGAACAAACAAATATGCCTTGGAGAGGGTGCAGCCAGACTACTCTTTGGAGGCAAAGGTGATGAGGCTTCACCTCACATACTTTGGGCATGTTGCTAGGAGGGGCTGTTCCTTGGAGAGGGACATGATGCTTGGAAAGGTTGGCAATGGAGAGGAAGACCCTCAACCATGTGGATTGACACAGTGACTGCTGCAATAGGCTCTACTGTGTCAGGAAGTGTGAAGATGGCACAGGATAGGGCAGGGTTCAGATCTGTTGCTCAGGGTTGCCACGGGTTACATACTCCACTTGATGACACCTAACAAAAACAACACCAAAACAATATTTCTTTGAAGTCTTGAAAGAGTTTGCAATCTTAGTTTCAAATTTAGTTCTATTGTAATAGCTATAACACTACTGTTTATTCCATTTGATGTTAACTTGTTTTGTTGAACTAGGAACTTCGTTGATGCAATGATTAAGCTCTCAGCTACTAACAGAAAGGTTGGTAGTTTGCATCCACCCAAGGGTTCTGGAAAAAGGAAAAAAACACACCAAAAAACTTAGCAATCTGCTTCTATAAAGATTACAATCAAGAAAACCTTATGAGAACGTTTATTCTGTCAAATTGTGTCACCACTATTACTGTAAGATATAAGTTTTTGTTTGTATTCCAAAAACAAGAAATGTGCCTTACTCACCTGTACAACCCTCACGTTAAACCCTGGGTCCTAGATGTTATATTTGGATAAAAAATACTACAGAATTAATTTTATTAATAAGAACCTTGAGGAGCATGTTTTAGTGATTTTATATCCTCCAAACATAAGGTAATTGCATAGAATAAAGGAGGAGAAATTACCATGTTTTGTGAGGTTATTGTTAAGCAGGGATTCAATCTGGAATGTATATAAGTAGTTCTAGAAATCAACAAGCATGCCACTAGATGATTACCTATGATCTCAGAGGAGAATCTTGGACAGAGAGCTGAGCCTAACACTGGCTTCTTCCTAGTAGATACAAAAAGAAGCGGAGGAATCCCTAGAAGTCATTTGAGAAAGTTTAACTTTTCAGGTTTTTGAGGAATTAATGCCTTAAGGGGGAAAAATCTTTAAATTATAAACTATATGTAGAGCCCTGACCTTAGACTTTAACTCCTCCCCTGGGGTCTGGGTAGGGTGAGGAAGAGGTGAGGCTAGGAACCATGTGTCACTGCCACCACTGGGCCTCCTTTCCTCCTTTCCACTTCCCATCCTCTCACCCCACTGAGGAACCTACAAGCAGCAATTGGTGCTTAGTATGACTTTGAGAGCCCAAACATCTGTGTGCCCTCTTTGTCCTTTGTTGAAGATGTCATAATAGGAGAGAGAGAGTTGATACCTCCTGATAGTTAATTTATAAAACCATGGTAGATCCAGAATTCTGGAGCAGAAGCCTGGTCTCCAGGGATTTGTCTTAAAAAATATGTCAGCAGAGACCAAGCTGTACGTGTGAACATGGGAATGGTGAGATTACTAGAACCTCAAGAGATTGCAGATGTCAGTGTCCAGATGTGCAGCCCCAGAAGAGCAGGAATGTATCAGGGACAGTGGCAGATGTGCACTGCTACAGGACTCTGTTATGGAGATGTCATCTGGGCGACTCAGTGTTGAAGTGGGTGGACTTTTAGGAGTAATAGCTGTCTCTCTTTGAAATGGAGTTCAATGTGCAGCCATACTGCAAGGTAGAAGGAAACTTCAACTGGTTTGTCTTTCCCCCAAAGTGCCAACAATCAAATGGAAACAACCTACAAGACTCTGGGGGTTCCTCATTCGCTCAATCAACAGAAACACACGGGCTCCAGCTCCTGACCAAACGGAGCAAGATCAGAACAGACTCTCATAAAACTCTGTAAATCTATCCTCAGCAGTCACTCAAGCAGTTTATCCCTTGTGACTTACAGTAAGACAAGGAAGCAAAACCCGAGGGGCCAGGAAACTTGTTCATGTTGCAGCCAGTAATTAGATATTCATTCTCTTACAGGTTAGAAGCCATTATTTCTTGGCCAAGGGTTATCATCTCCTGTACAAAGGCATGAGAGAACAACCCCTTCCAATTAGCCAGACATTTTACATGATTTCAAAGCAAATGCTATCAGTGAAGGCACTTTCTGTGCCAACATGCCACACCTGTTTATCAGCACACGCAAGTGGTTTTACAGAAGCCAGAATAACCAGAGTTAGGAGAAAAAAAATATTTTTTAAGGTGGTAGGTTAACAAGGCTTAATATGGCAGCACTTATGTCAAGCTGGCAGTCTCAGGGTGCCTCAGTTGACAGCTACTGAAAAGTGAACTTGGAAGTCAAATCCAGAGGCCTCGTTACTAAAACGGTCTCCACTGACCTTCCTCCTTTGGGCAGTCTTGAATGGGTGTCTCAGCAAGAAGAAAAAGACAGAAGGCCTGACTTTGGGGGGAGGGCAAGCAGTTCCTCTGGATTGCAGACCACACTGCTTGGACCCCAGTCTCTGACCTTTCATTCAGAAGAAGAGGAAGAGGAAGAACAGATCGTTTTGCGTAAATTTGGTATGCTTGTGTGAATGCTGAATCGCAGGAAGGTGCTGAGGACACCAATAAGAAATCCATGCAGCCACATTGAGTTTGTTTATTAGGCATAAATATAATAAGTCATTAGGGTCACTTGAGAATGGAGAGAAAGTTAAAATGGGGAGGGGGAGGCTATCTTTTTTAAAAAATTATTTTGCCTACAGGGGAAAGAACTGTATGTAGAAAAGGACATAAATCAAATGTGTAACTTAATAAGTACTTACGTATAAACATATTCATAAAATCTTTCAGATAAAGAAAACATTACTGCTACTCCAGATGTCCTCTTATTTCCCATTCCAGAGTTTAACCATCTCCAAAAGCAACCACTCTTGTGACTTACAATAATATAGGCCAACTTTGCCTGGCTTTGAACTTTTTATGGCAGAAGTCACATGGCCTGTATTATTTTTTGTGTATGTGATTTCTTACTTGTTTGTAAGACTCATCCTTATACTTAAAAATAGCAGTACCAAGTACATTATTTTCTGTGCTATGTAATATTCTGTGCAATACAACAGTCACTATACTATACAATGTTAAGTGTATAAGCATAATGCAATAAAATATCTGTGCTGTATAATGTAGTACTGAATGTACCATGGACTGCCAGGAAAACAAACGGATTTGTCTTGGAGAGGATTAAACCAAGCTACTTCTTGGAGGCAAGGATTCTGGGGCTTCGTCTGACATACTTTGGACATGTTGCCAGGAGGGACGGGTCCTTGGAGAGGGACATCATGCTTGGGAGGGTTGAGGGACAACGCAGGAGGGGAAGACCCTCTATGAGATGGATTGATTCGGTGACTGGGGTAATCGGGATGGGTGTGTCAGAGGCGGTGCAGTTGGCGCAGGATAGAGCAGGGTTTAGGGCTGTTGTGCATATAGGGTCGCTATGAGTTGGAAACGACTCGACGGCACATAACAACAACAACATGTAATGTAGTATATATAACGTTGTTGTTGTTGTTGTTATGTGCCATCGAGTCACTTACGACTCAGCGACCGTATGTTACAGCAGCCCTAAACCCTGCTCTGTCCTGTGCCAATCTCACTGTCTCTGACACTCCCACCCCGATTACCCCAGTCACTGAATCAATCCATCTTCCTTTCCTGCGCCGTCACTCCGTCCCTCTCCAAGGATCGGTCCCACCTCACATGTCCAAAGTATGTTAGATGAAGCTTCAGAATCCTTGCCTCCAAGGAGCAGCCTGGTTTAACCCTTTCCAGGCTGAACCTGTTCATTTTATTAGCAGTACATGGTACACTCAATACTTTTCTCCAACACCACAGCTCAAAGGCATTAATTCTCCTTCTATCCTCCCTAGTCATTGTCCAACTCTCTGAAATATAACAACTGATTGTAAAGATCATGGCCTAATAAGACACATGCTTGGACTGTTGGTTTTGCATAGTGAAGCCCATTTCCTTTCATAGTCTATTGCTTATCTTGAGCTCTAATTTGATGAAGTTCTGCTTCAAACTTTTGCACATGTTTGTCCTGGTGACCCATATTTTTATTGATTTGTAAGAATGATGGATATTTTATGAGTTATTTGCCATATCTATTGCAAATATAATTTTTGAGACACTCACATGTATTCTAACCCCAGAAACAGAAGGCTGAGTGGCTATTTCTTGATTTAAAGAGGAAAAGATTCTAAATCAAGAGTTATCTCAAAGGAAGAAACACAGAGTTTGGGAAAGTTTGACCACAGGATAAAGAAGAAGGAAAAGAATCATCTTCACTGCCTCATATTAGTTGATGTAGTTGCCCCTTACTAATAATTGTTAATACTCCATCAATATTTACTGTAATAAAAGCTCTACGTCAAGCATTTCACACCAACTGACAGCAAGTCTAAAAAGTAAGTAATATTATTACTATTTTTTACAGAAGAGGATCCTCTTATCTCTGCTCACTTTAAAAATATTTTTTATATGTCATAAGAGATTGATTCAAAATACAACGAATCCTGTGGACTGTATTTTACTTCATTAACGTAACTGTCTTGCTTAATTGACATATGTTATCATGGGTACTCAACAGCTCACCCTCCAGCAGATTTTCAGAGGCAGTTAATCGCTTGGGAGAAGATTGCCCATCATTCCTCCTCAGAGCACCTGGTGGATTCAAACCATGTGTATTGAGGACTGCAGCACAGGTTCTTACCACTAGGTTGCCAGAGGTTAGGATTTACAACACATAAAATAGCTAGATCGGATTACAAAATAGAGGATCAAAACAAAAGACTGAGAATCATGACTTAGCTAAATTGATGTGTATCTTGTTGGGATGGGCAGAGTTCAAGTCATAACAATTTGTATTCTGGCTTATTCATCATCACTCTGTGTCTTCAGTTGAGTTGCAAAAATATGTAACTGTTTGCAGTTGCAAAAAGGGAATAAAATCACCTATTTCCTCCATATTAGGAAGTGCAGGCAAAGATGAGAAGATATCATATTGATGAGAGTTATTTATTTCACTACGTATTTACTTTTCAGTCAATTTAGAGAAGAGTTATTACGTGCCTGCCAAATACTAGGCCCTGTGCTGTTGTTGTTTTTACATGCCTTCCAATTGAGTACTCAATCTCTGACACATTCAAGCCCATTATTGAAGTCATTATGTCAATCCACCTGTTGATATTCCTCTCCTTTGTCATCCCCCTACCTTTCCAAACATGATGTCCTTCTATAAGGAATAGCCTCTCCTTGCAATACGTCCAAAGTATGTGAGACAAAGCTTTATCATCTTTGCCTCCCTCCAATGAGCACTCTGGTTGCACCTTCTCCAGGACATATCTGTTTGTTCTATTTGCAGCCTATAAGGTATTCAACATTATTCTCTAGCACCACATCTTAAAGACTTCAATTATTCTGTCATATTATTCATTGTTGAGCTCTCAGCAGTATAGCAAGTGATTGAAAAGGTCATGGCCTTAATCAGGCACAGGTTAGTCCTCAAACTAACATCATTGTTATTCAATAACTTGGAGAGGTCTCTGACTCAGTGCACTACTTATCCTGATCTCCTGACTATTGATTACAAGTGTAACATGCGGATTGAAGTAAGATGAAGTGATTGACAGTTTCAATCTGGTCCTGTGCTAGGCCCTGGGTTGTTGTTGTTATGTACCATCGAGTCACCTGCAAAGGCATTTGACTGTGTGGATCACAACAAACTGTGGCTGACTCTGAGAATAATGGAAACTCCAGATGTGAAACCTATTCTTGGACCAGGAGGCAGTTGTCGGAATAGAGCAAAGAAACACTGCAGGTTCAAAATTGGGAAGGGTGTGCTTCAAGAATGTATCCTATCTCCATATCTTTTCAATCTATATGCAGAACAGATTATCTGGGAGGCTGGGCTGTATGAGGAGAAATGTGGCATCAGAATTGGTGGTAGACTCATCAACAATCTGTGTTATGCAGACGACACAACTCTCCTTGCTGAAAGTGAGGAGGATCTGAAGCACTTGCTTTAGAAGGTCAAGGATTGCAGCCTTCAATATGGATTGAAGCTCAACATCAAGAAAACAAAGATTCTCATGACTTGGCCCTGTGGTAGGAAGCTTTAAAAGAACTCTCAAACTCATTGCTGTCAAGTCAGAACTAACTTGTAGCTAATCCTCTAGCGGGTATTCAGAGGCTGTAAATCACATAGGAAGATATTGTCTCATTTTTCCCCTGAAGAATGGCTGGTGTATTAGAACTGCCTGCCTTTGGCTTGGCAGCACAACGTCTTACCTACTAGGTCACTAGATCTCTTTTGCTTGAAGCTTAGTAAATGGAACTGTAAAAAAATATACTTATTGCAATATTTTTTAATTCATCTTTTTAAAAAAATGCATTAATTTATGTTGGAATTTATTGACTATCTGTGATGTCCCAGGGACTGTGTTGAGCAATGTCTCTGATTTTATGAAATTGATTATAGTTATGACTAGGCACATAAATAAGATATATGATTCTTTTTAAATCGTGTTTAGCACTCTGTGTATAGCTTTTTCTCTTCTCATTACCTGGGGAAATCTTACCCAAGTATTTCCTCTTAAGCCCATGCATTCAAGCTGTACATTTTAATATACTAATGTGTGATATGTTACTTGGATTCACAACCAACATGCTCGGTACCAGCAGTCAGGAAGTTAGGAGACATACTGCACTGGGAAATTCCTCTATCACAGACCTCTCCAAATTACTTAGGATCAATGATGTCAGTTTGAGGACTAAGGTGCCCCAATTCAAGCTATAGGCTTTTTAATCAGAGCTGGACAATGAATAAGGATGACAGAAGAAGAATTGATGTCTTTGAACTGTGATGAAGAAGAATATTGAGTACTCATGGACTATCAAAAGAAGAAACATATATGTCTTGGAGAAAGAACAACCAGAGTGTATCTTTCAGGGCAAAGATGATGAAGCTTCATCTTACATACTTTGGGCATATTGTTAGGAGAGGTTATTCATTGGAGAGGGCCATTGTGCTTGGAAGGGGGAGGTGTTAATGAAACAAAGGAAAACCCTAACCAGAGGATTCACACAGTGACTACTGCACTGGGGTAGAGTATGTCAGAGATGATGAGGATGGCACAGGATAGGGCAGGGTTCAGATCTGTTGTTCACAGGGTTGTGATTAGTCATAATCAACTTGTAGGCACCTAAAAACAATAACGTAATATATTAAGAAGCTAAAAAAAAGATGCTAAAGAAATATTTATCCACAGAATCAATCTTGGAAGGTTAACAAGGATGGGAAAAGAGGGAGAGGGAGGAAAAATTCATCAATAGATAAGTTGGGTGCAGAAAAAACTAACATATAATGAAGGTTTGATTAGACATTGCAACAGTCAATATTAATCCATTCTAATTAATGTAAATAAAGAAAAAATGTCCAAAGGCACACCTAAACCCACTGATTAAACAGCATCATGAAAAGTAGAACAATTAGACATGATGTGGTATAATAGAAAGCACACAGCAGTATCTATAAAATAAAAAAGAAAGGAAAATGTTCATTTTAATAGAAAATCTCACATGTTTATAGCTATATTACTTATTGAAATTTTGTTTTTTCCTAACGTGTCAAATATTCCATCCTTAATGTTTAATTCTTTCCTTCTTATTCAAGAGTCCTGAAGTATTTCTACATCTTCGAAAAATGTATTGACTAATTAACGCCAGCAAAATTTACATTCCAATTCCCTACTCAATAATTAGATGTTGTCAACATTTTCTCTTGAAAGTAAAACCATTTCGTGTTAATCCTAAAGCAATTCCTACACAATTATTATATTTTATTACTTTTATTGTAGTTTGAGTAGAAGTTAATGAATTAAATGTCAAATTAATTTTTGCCTTTTATTGTGATCTAAGTGAAATTTTACAGAGCAAATTCATTTTCTGTTCAATAATTCAAACACACCTCCTTTTTTGACATTGATTGTAATCTCCTTAATATATCAACATTTCTCCTTCTTCTTTGGGTTCTTTATTGTTGTTGTTAATGTCATTGAATCAAGTACAACTCATAGTGACCTGTAAACAATAGATTTGAAACTTGTTCTATCATGTGCCATACTCATAATCTCTGACACACTCAAGCCCATTGCTCCAGTCATTGTGTCAATTCACCTAGTTTAAGTTCTTCCTCTCCTTCCCGGTCCCTCTATCTTTCCAAGAATTATGTCTCTCTGTATGTCCAAACTATCTGGGATAGAACTTTATCATCTTTGCCTCCAAGGAACACTCTGGCTGCACCTTTTCTAACACATATCTGTTTGTTCTATTGGAAGTCAATATGATATTTAACATTCTTCTCTAGGACCACAACTTAAAGACATCAGTTCTTCATCTGTCATTCTTACTCACTGTCCAGCTCTCAGCAGCATAACATGGTATTGAAAAGGTCATGGTCTGAAACAGGCACAGCTTAGTCCTCAAACTAACATCACTGTTATTCAATAATTTGGAGAGGTCTCTGACTGCAGACTTTCCCAGTCCACTACTTCTGATACTGGTACTACATGTATTGATTGTGGATCCAAGGAAGATGAAGTTATTGACAATTTCTTTTTTCCTCCACCTATTATAATACCGCTTACTGATCCAGTAACGCTTATTTCCATGAGTGTTTTCCCCACCCCTCCTCCTTGCTGCCTTCTATATTTCAATTAGTGTCTTCCCCTCCCCTCTTCCTTGCTGCCTTCTAAGTTTTGCTTCTGGGTAAATGCTACACTTTTGATCTCTGTGGTTAATAGTATTGAGGAATAAGTTCTTTCTTAATGTTACTATCTACTTTATAGGGATATATGTTGTTTGGCTGAAAGCTGATCTTTAGGGATGGCCTCAATTCCTGACTTGAAGGATGTGCAAGGCCACCGTCTTGAGATTTCTATACTCTATACCACATCAGTAATTCTGCCCTTTTTTTGTTTTGGAATTCTACATCTTTTTTTTCTTTTTCTTTTTCTCTCCAGGACTTTCTACCAGAATAATGATCAATGTGGTTAGTGATCTTAGCTAAGCACAGTCTGGTACTTGTGTAACTGATTCAGACTGACAATTTGACCAACTAACCCAAATTCATGATACTTCACTTAATCTACAGCACATACACATTGGCTTTGAATTAGGACAATGATAAAAAAGAAAAGGGGTAGTTTCTCAGGATTAACTTTTGTGATATTTAAAACCAAATCACCACAGAACTGGAACTGTTTCATCATTTACATTTTCAAAGGTTCAACAGAGTTGTGAGAATCTAAGAAATACCTAGTTTACCTGGTCCACAATTTTCCCATTAGATGTGAAGCAGGTCTGGTAAAACCTCAAGACACACAAAGTTTGAGATATTAATCTTTAAAATTCGGTTTCAAGTAAAATAAAATCAGACTTATGTGAAATGCTTTTGAGAAAAGATTAATAATTCTAGTATTGCTTGGACATGCCTCCAGAAACTCTATGAACTTTGTTAAATGTCAATAGTTGTAGAGGGGCTTCAGGCCTTTTGTTCATGGGTCACTATGAGTTGTGCTGGACTCAAAGGCAATCAACAACAACAACAACAGAATTGATTGGAGAACTGGGGTAAAATATTCAAAGATATTAGTTAATTGAGTTTGTCTTTGAATCTCTGGTGGTATAAGCAAATATCAGTTATAAATCTTTATACATACTCATTAATCAGAATAATAAAGGACAAGAATGGAAATACATTTAGATCAATGACAGTAGATAATAGTTAATAGAAACAAATGTCACATTTTACTTGCATGTACAGGAGTTGTGAAAAAAACTTATGAAAGGTCATTTTCTTGTGTCTTTGAAATTGATTTCAATACTTGGTACTAACAGAACGGAAAATGCACTGGTTTATATTATGACACATTCCTGGGGTACAGTCCTCTCTTTAATATTGGAAACTGTTGATTTGTAAGCGTTAGTCCTCAGGAAGAAGGGAAAGGTGGCTGTTGTAGACAGTGGGATGGTAGAGGAGGCATGGTGTAGAGGAGTGTGATGTAGGGAGCGTGGTTAGAAGCAATCGAGGATCTTCAAGGTCAACTTTAGGCAGATTGTGGAGTAAATAAAGTTCATCTTTGGAAAGCTTGGTAACTCATTTTTGTTCTTTGTCAAGTACCTCTATTTCCTCTCTTCACCCTGGCAAGAAGTTCTTGTTCTTCTCGTTTTCAGGAGATGAATATCCCAATACTCTCTTTCTCTATATCAATTTACTCATGTATATCCAAGTTAATGTTGTTATTAAAAACAGACTTCTCATTTAAATCACTAGAAATGTGGTGAAGAAAATATTGAAACATTATCAAATGGTACAGAAAACTGTACTAAAGTAGTAGTAGTTTCTTGGATGGAATAGTTAGTGGTCTTTGGTGGAATAGGTTGACGTTATAAAGATTTTAATTCTTCACAAAATAATCTGTAAACTAAAGAAAAACCTTAGACAATGTTCTTGAGATATTATTTTCTAAAAACTTAGAAATTTATTGTAAAATTTAGGCAAACCACTTGTGATAGTTAAATAAACCTCAGAAAAGCAAAGCAAACAGGATAGACTTTTACTTTCAGATATAAAGGAATACATTGAAGCCTCAGCAATATAAAAAGTATGAAATTGGCTCAGAACAAAAAGGTAAAAATAAACAAACTCTTGTAACAAACCAGAGACTCAGAAATATCTATGTTTTGACAGAAAACTCATTTATGATTGTGGGCATTTAGAATTTAAACATACAGAAATATTTGGTTTTTGTCCTTGGTTCCTAAGAAATAATTCCTAAGGCTTTGGAATTCTGATAATGACTCCAAGACTTGACAGATTATGGTAAAGAGGTAATTTTAGGATGGAGCCTACCTTGGTGATGGTCACTTAATGGAGGTCGTACAAGAAAGTGCCAACACATGATGACTTGACCAGAAAGATATCTGATCTCTGAAAATGTTATCAGTTACATTAGCATGAGGCCATACTGGAGGAAGATGAGTTAGTTCAATCTGAGGAAGCTCCTTATTAAAGAAGATGCAGAGACATAGAGAGAATATCATCATGTGACAATAGAATTATTCTCTAGCTGTAAACCAAGTAACACATGGAGATATCAGAAACTAGAAGAGAAAAGAAAGGATTCTGTTAAGGAGTTTTTGACATGAACTTAGCCCTGTCAACAATCTGACTTCAGAATAGTAGCCTACAGAACTGTGAAACAATTAATTTCTATTCTTGTAAATCACCCAGTTTGGGATATTTCCTTACTGCAGCCCTAGGAAACCAATATACACGTTTGTGAAGACAAATAACCAAATAGTTGCATGTCTCCAACAGTTTGAATCCAATAGTGACTCTGAGGGAGGAAATATAGGCAGTCTCTTCCCATAAGATACACATTTGCTTGGAAATACAGTGGAATATAGCTGGGACTTAGAATTGACTTGACAGCAGTTAATTTCTCATATAAAAATGCATTAAAGACTTGATGTGACATCTGACAAGAGACTCATCTCTAAAATTTGTAGAAAACTCTAACCACTCAACAAGGAAAAACTGAACAACCCAATTACACAGTGGGAAAAGGCAGTGGATAGACATTTCACCAAAGAAAGTATACAGATAGTTAAGAAACAGAAAGAAATTCTCAAGATCATTAGCTATTGCTGTTGTTATGTGTCATGAAATCAGGATAGACTCATAGCTGACCCTCCAGTGAGTTTTCAGAGGGTGTGAATCAGAATCAGAAGGAGAATGCCCATGTTTTGGTCACAGAGCAGCCAGTAGATCCCAACCATGGGCAAATAAAAAACCGAAACAAAACAATGAGATAATAATTTTACCCAGACAACAATAGCAATGTTTAACAAGACTGCAAACAATAAATGCTGACAAGGATGTGGAGAGATCAGAATTCTCATAAACTGCTGGTGAGTATGTAAAATGGTGGCTCCTCAGGAATTCTTCTTAGGAAGTTGGAAATAGAAATATCATTTGTTCTAGGAATCCCACTACTAGGTATATTTCAAAGAAATGGGGTCTGTAACAAAAATTATATACATGTTGTTGTTTATTGCCATTGAGTTGAGCATGACTCATATCGACCCTATGAACAAAAGGCCTAAAGCCTATCTATAACTATTGTCTTTTATCAAAGTTCATCAAGTTGTTTAGGAAGTGGATGCCACACGGCGGTATTATTAATAATAACAAAGAGTTAGAAACAACCCAAGTAATCATCTAGCATGTTCACAAATTGAAGTACTATGTATCACTGACAAAATCATCAAGAATTTGTGAAATACTGCACAACATGAATGAATCTAGAATAAAACATGCTGAGTGACACAAGCCAAGTCACAAAAAGACAATTATGGTATAAGAAAATTATTACAAAAATCTCAGGCAAAGTTTACACACAGATAATAGTAATCCTGAAGGGTTTAAAAGGATGGAAAGGGAGGGAGAAGGGAGAAAAAGATAAGTTCAGTAAAAGCAAAGGCAACACACAATAAGGAGTTTATTAGGCATTATAAGTAATTAATCATAGATATCAATGCCAATTAGTATTATAAAACAAAAAAGGTATGAATTGAAAATATGAATGAATGAATATGAAAACCCTAAATTATTTGTAAACCTTTACTCAAACCAAAAAGAAACCTCAGCAGCAGCAACAAAAAATGAAAATGAAGAAAAAAAGATGTTGTGAAAGATAATCCATAAATAGAAGAAAAGCTAGAAAAGTATCTATGTAATATAAAAGTAGAAAAAGAGATTTTAGAGACAAAATCTTGAAAAAGTCAAGTCATATAAAGAGAAAATAATATCTTCAGTTACATGTACATTAGGCTGTGTTTGTGGGAAAGGATAAATATTAATAATTAATAGATCGAAGACAAAATGGGAGAAAAGTTTGCTATGGCTATCTAGAGAGTAAGGTATGCCTGATCCAGGCCATGTTCTTCAAAATTACTTGCTATGCATCAGTGAGCTGGACAATGAGGAGTGTGATAGAAGAAGAATCTTCTTTGAGTGGTGGTGCTGGAGAAGAGTATCGAATATATCATGGTCTGAGAAGACAACAAACAGATTCATCCTGTAGAGGATGAAACCAGGCTGCTCCTTGAAAGCAAGGATTTTGAAGCTCTGTCTGACATACTTTGGGCACATGACCAGGAGGGATCAGTCCTTGGAGAGGGACATTATTGGTGCCAGGACAGCTCAAAAGAGAAAGACCCTGGATGAAGTGAATTGACTCAGGGACTGGGGTAATGTGGATAGGTGTGTCAGAGATAATGAAATTGGCTATTGATAGAGCAGGGTTTAGAGTTGTATATAGGATCCCTATGAGTCACAGGCAACTTGACGGCACATGACAACAACAACAATGACTAAAAAGAGTAGTATCTAGAGTACACATGGAGCTTTTACAAGTCACCAAGAAGAAGACCAAAGATTAGTAGAAAAATGAGCAGCTGATGTAAAGAGACAATAATAAAAGTCACAAGTACTGTAAGTGTAAAGATGTGTATTAATATTACAATAAAGACACAAATGGAATCTCTAAAAGTAGGAAGTAATATAATACCAAGTGTGGGTGGAGAGATAAGAAAACAGAAACCATTATTCACCGATGTGTGGAGTTAGGTTAGTGTTGCGTGTCTGGAGAGCAGTGTGACAGAAACTAATAAAAAGAAACACACCTGTCCATACAAAGAATATGGAAGGGTGAAGAAGAATAAATGACTTTGGATAGTGTTGTTCTCAAAGAATGTTGAATATACATGGACTGCCAAGAGGACAAACAAATCTGTCTTGTAAGATGTGGAGTCAGAATGCTCCTTAGGGACAAAGATGGCGAGACACAAGGAGAAGCCTAATGACCTATGTACACTCTACTAAGGCATATAGTGAATTTAGATTTTCTCATCTATGATTATCTATCTTCTGTCATCTATCTGTCTATCATCTATCTATCTATCTATCTATCTATCTATCTATCTATCTATCTATCTATCTATCTATCTCTATCATCTCTCAATCAATCATTGTTGTTTTGGGAGTCAGAATCCATTAGCTGACCCTCCAGAGGGTTTTTAGAGGCGGTTAATTGTATGGGAGGAGATTGCACATCCCTGCTGAGCATTTAGTGGCCTTGAATCATGCGCCTTCAGGATTGCAGTGCAGCTTCTTGCCCCCAGAGTGTGTATACATGTATGTATATGTATGTATCTTATGTCTCTTAATGAGGTGCACATTTTAAAAGAATACATTTCCAGTTGAGCTTTTTCAAGTGCTGGCCAACAAACTGGGAAGTAGTTTTGTCCAAGGAGTTCAATTCCAACTCTTGTCTGCCCTCCGGACAACAGAACAACATACTGTCTGACTCATAACTGACCACTCCTGCATTGCTAACGCTGAAGGGTTATTCGGAAGCAAACCTCCGTGGCGATGAAGATTTTTTTCCCAGCGTGTACTGTGCGAAGTAGCCTGGAGCAGCGGACGGCGCTCTAAAGGCCTGGCACAGCTTATACTAACAGACCCCCTCAGATAGTGAGAGTTTATCCCAGGAAAATGACCCTAGTTCCGGAACACAAATCCTTTCGGTGTTACTCCTTTGTTCACTAAGGTAGTCAGAGCAGCTACCTTGGGACATGTGGGGTTTCTTGCTGTTTCAATCATTAGGGAAGATCTATTCTGGTTCTGACACCTACTTTAGATAAAATCCTGTAATGTGTGAGAACATACCTCTAGATGAGAGTCGAAATGAAAAATTGGATCAACTACAATTGGAAGTGTTGAGATACATAGAAAGAAATGAAGAAAAAAATGAAAACGCTGCAAAAATTTAAAGTCAAGAGAAAATAACCCTGCAGACAATGAACGACTGGATAAAACTGAAATCTGACATGCATGAAGGCCACCCGTTCTTTTCAAAATTGTGATGACTATGTACGTGAACACGTGCTCAGGAGATGAGTAAGAACGTGTGGGATTCAGCATGAATTAACTCCTAAGTGCTTGTGACTTAGGGAACAGATGGTGCTTGGGTCAGCTCCCACAGTCCAGAGAGTATGGTTGCAGAGTTCTTATGCAGTTAGATTTTCATGATAGTAATACAGTTACTGGAGCCTTAGGAATCTTAACTGTTGTTAGTTGATTTTATTACACATTGATATTTCATAGTTTGATATTTTAAAATTTACTAATATATGTGCCAAACAATAAACTGAAAACCAACAACAACAAAATGCAATTTTGAAGTTTGTGCATTGTTTAGAATTAAGTGCATATAAAATTTCATTTTAAACTAAAGTCTCCTGAATCCACCATATTTTGGTACCAAAAATATTTGCATATTCAACCTATCTATTTCTAAATGCAAATTGATATTAATTATCATTCAATGAATAAAAATTTAAGATACACTTGCATCCATCATAGTTGCTATGATTGCTTATGGAAAAGCTCCCAAATAGACGAAAACAGTGATTAGCATAGACATTACAGATATTTTTCAAACGTAAACAAACAGATTCATCCTGGAGAGGGTTAAATCAGGCTGCTCCTTGGAGGCAAGGATTCAGGGGCTTTGTCTGACATACTTTGGACATGTTGTAAGGAGGGATGGGTCCTTGGAGAGAGACATCATGTTTGGGAGGTTGGAGGGACAGTGCAAGAGGGGAAGACCCTCTATGAGGTGGATTGATTCAGTGACTTAGGTAATCTGAATGGGTGTGTCAGAGACAGTGCACAGGACAGAGCAGAGTTTAGGGTCTCTATGAGTCGCAAGTGACTCGACGGCACATAACAAGAACAACAACAAGTTTCTGTTTAGAATTAAGTATGCTAAAATTTTGAAGTAAAATGTTTTTTTTTAGTTTAGTTACCTTCAAACTGTTACTATTATTTTAAAGCAGAGGATATAGAATATGGGTCCTTTATCATCATTTCTAATTGAGGTAATAGTATAAGTAGCTGGTAGGAAAATGAGACCTTGACCAAAATGCTTACTCAGTTATTCTAGGAGATCAAAGACTGTTTTACTAAGGCTGGAATCTACTAAGACAAAGCAATAGTTTTCTTTGAAAAATACATAGGTTTAGAAAATTTCTGGGATTTATTTGTGAAAGCATCCTTTGCGAACTTGCAATGACGTTTTAGGGAAACACTCGCATCTCAAGATTGGAAAACTAGGAGGTAATGTTTTGTGGGTTCCTGTGATGGTTAGAAATTCTCAGAAGATAATAGTGAAAATTAGATTGTGGCTGATGTCATAGTTTTTGAAGTAAAAAAAATGTTCATTGTCCTCAGGACTATAAAAGCAGAAACTTTTACACTTCACATCACAAGAGTCATTGGAACAGGTAAGTGTTTCAACAAACTTAAATAATGAATTGGTTTGGTTTGAGACATCTTGATTAATATTTTTCCCTCATGTAATTTCTCTGTCTTATTCTTTTGATAGCAGATTCTCCTCACTAATCATCAACTGTTTGAGTTTGAGCTGTCTACAATGGCGATCCTGCAGAAGTCTGTGAGCTCTTCCCTTTGGGGGTCTGTAGCTGCCTGTTACATCCTACTCACTGCCTTGTCAATCCAGGGAGGGACAGCTGTGCCCATCAAGTCCCACTGCATGCTCAACCAAACCGACTTCCAGCAGCCCTACGTCATCAACCGTACCCTCATGCTTGCTAAGGAGGTACTTGTCTCTGTCTCTTTTCCTCATTCTACTTTTTTGGAATCTAAATACCTCATATCATTTTCTTCAGAGCATTTCTAAGGTCTCCAAATATCTAACACATATCCTCACAGATAATTGGACATCTAAGATAGTTTTCCATGTCCCTTTAGGGACTCTTTGGAGATCTCATGTTTCTAGAGGACCTTTTAGTTTGGCTTTTAGAGTCCATAACATTGAGTTCTATTAAAAAAAAGAAGCCATTTGGTAGCCTATCAGAGGATTTTTTTCTCCTGCCCTATTTCCTGGTGCCTTCTAGTAAACTTATGCACACTTGAGTTTGGGTTGGATCTTTGTCTAGTCTTCATAACATTGCTCTGGTGAGAAGGGCTAGGGTGTATCTCTACTTACAGATTTATGTTCTATCTTCCCGATGTTCAGGCCAGATGTTACCATAGTCTTGTCTTTATTTTCAGGCCAGCTTGGCAGATAACAACACCGATGTTCGCCTCATTGAGGATAAACTTTTAAGTGGAGTTCATGTAAGTCTGGTCACAATGAGCAGTAGGGACAGGATACCAATAGTGGAGACTTGAAAGATTGAGTCTTTTGAATGTCTGCCTATTGTAACCCCTACTGTTGAACTTTGGCTCCGCAGGTGAGTGAGCATTGCTATCTGATGAAGCAGGTGCTGAACTTCACCATCGAAGATGTGCTTCTGCCCTATTCTGATAGATTCCAGCCCCACATGCAGCAGGTGGTGTCAATCATGACCAGATTCAGGAATCAGCTCAGCCAATGTGTAAGTTCTTTCAGCTTAAGCTCACCCATTCCCGGCTGCTTCCCTTCTCTCTTCCGATTAAAACCTCTCATCAATCTTGAAATCTTCATTTTTTCCTTCCACCTCCCTCTTCCTTTCCTATCCCTTTTACTTCCAGATGTTGGCAGTGAAGTGTTTGTCAGTTTGGCCAAAACCCATTTGGAATGAGAGTGTCTAATTGTTTGGTTTTGCTTTAATTGAGCCATAGTTTGAATTTATGGTGATGAATGAGGTCTAAGATAGGAGTGCTTGGAAATTTCATTTGATCCTAGAAAATAGTAACTCAGGCTATGTACGATGAGGAAGGTGTTGAGAGTTTCAAGGCAAAAAACAAGTCTAGATGAGGACATAGATCCGATGTTTTAAAGTTGTGGGAGGAAGGGGGTAAGAAAGAAAAAGAAAGTGAGAAAAGAGGGAAGTAGGAAGGTTTAACGTCTGAGGTGAGTGTGCAGAGACTTTGATGTCATGGGAAGTGACAGAGATGGGAGTGTGTGAATTTAAGGCCTCTGAACACACACTCAGAGAAAAGTTATGAGTGGAATAAGATCTTACTGTTTATTGTGGAAGGCTTACTGTTTACCATGATGTTTACGTACTTGTTTTGAGAACACTTTTTTAGAATTTATTTTTATTGATTGATTGATTTAGGTGAAAAAGATTTGTATTTATAATTAGTCAGCTGGACTCAGTTTAAGTGCTTCCAATTTTGTTGGCAACATCCAAAGCATCATAGTCAAGAGCAAGTTGAACATAGGTCTTCTCCTCTTCATCAGGCCTAATCAAGATGTTGGCTTTGGCCACATCAATGTCACATAGCTTCTTTACAGTTTGATTTGGTGCTTGTTGGCCTTGACATCCGCAATGAACACAAGTGTGTTGTTACCTTCTGTCTTCTTCATGGCTGACTCAGTGGTCGGGGGAAACTTGATGATGGCATAGTGGTCAAGCTTGTTTCTCCTGGGGCGCTCTTCTGGGGATTTTTGGGCTGCCTTCAGAGTTTCAGGGTCTTGGGCTGCTGGAAGATGTGACTTGTGGATTTTCTCTCTCTCTCTCTCTCTTTTTTTTTGTGACTGTGGATGCCCTTCAGGACTGCCTTCTTGGCCTTTAATGCCTTTGCTTTGGCTTCAGTTTTGGGAGGGGCAGGGGCTTCCTTCTTGGGGCTTCCTTCTTCATTTTCAGTGCCATCTTTGTAGAAAGTGAGGACATATTTTTGATGAAGTACATTTTGGGGTTTATCCATGAGACAATTTGTATAAACTGCTTGACTGTTTCCAGAAATTGAGGAATCAGAGTTTCTTAAAGTTGAAGAGCGGTCCCCTGTAAAGAAAGTGACTGGATTTTGGTGTTCAAGACAATTTAACAGTGTGGGAAATGTAGGTCACTTGGGAAATGTAGGTCACAGCGGGTGAAATGACAAAGCGCTTCAATTTCAGGTGATTGCCTAAAATAGAGAAGCTGAGGTTCATTAAACTCCAGGCTGGCCGCATTAAATTGTTATTCTTGTTTTCCTTTTGCAGCATATTCAGGGTGATGGTCAACAAGTCCAGAGAAATGTTCAGAAGCTGAAGGACACAGTGAAACAGGTATGACTGATAACTCCTAATACGATTAATACTATTAATGCCTGGAGAGACAAAGGTTGTTTTCCAGTCTTATTCCTTTGGTTTACTGCCAGCAAGTTAATTAGCCAGATGTACAAATTTGTAGATGTATCTATGTATGTATATAGTATTTCTAAGTTTTGCTCGTTGTAGAATTCCAAAACTTGCTGGAAATTTAGGTCATCTAGTGAAGGTTTGGCTCACATATTGTGGTCACATTATTAAGAGAAGGTCAGTCTTTGGAAAAGGACATAATGTTTAGAAAGGCGGAGGGTCAAAGAGAGGAAGATCCTCGATGAGATAGATTGGTGCAATGCCTGTAACAATGGGCTCCAGTGTATCAGAGATGATGAAGATGGCATGGGTAGGGCAAGGTAGAGATCTATTGTGCAGAGATCAGTGTGAGGTGTAGTCAACTTGATGGCACTTAACATTAACAGGTTTTATTACTGTATTGTCTCAAGATGACTAGTGACAGAACTAGGGTTGTTGGGACACAGGTGTCCGGGATTCTAGACCAGCACATTTTCCAATAGCGGTATACACTCAGTTTTAGCATTATTATTTTGTAGTCTCCTGTTAACACATGCAATAGTAGAAAAGCATAAACCTCAGCTTTTCTTTTTTTTTAGTTTTTTTTAAATTAAATTTTATTAATTTTAATGAACATTTACAGAGATTTGGGGTTTCCATTCATTCATCGTTGCACTATTTTCTCTACCCTCCCCCCCAAGATTGTCCTTCTTTTTTCCTCCCCCTCTTGAAAGTCTGTTTTAATTGTCCAGTTGCCACAGTGCTTGTCAAAGCCAGTTCTGATTAATCTCATTTGTCAGTGTGTCCTTTGCCATTCCCTATCACTCCTCCCTGAGAGAGACCTCAGCTTTTCATTGAAGTGTGCTGGCTATTTGTATCACTCAGTGACGTCGAAGAATAATTAGCTGGGAAAGTGATACTCTTATTAGAAGGTGCAATTAAACTGTCAGAAATAGGAAGGTTCTGGTTAACATAATTTTCAGTGCCAAATTTAGATTAACTTCCCTCTCTTTTGAGATATTATATATATAATCTATCTCATATATTCTTTCCAAGTATAATTTAATGCACACAATTATTTCATCCTTTGATAATAGAAGGCTTCATCCTTTCTCATTATGAAGAACAATTCTCTTATTAGAGATCTATTACTTAGAATTCTTTGTAGTTTCTGTTTAAAAACATCTCGGATGACAGTTTACTTAATTTTTTTTTAATAAAAGTGAAGTGCAAAAAAAGCTGATGGTGATCTGTGTGGGTAAACAGACATTTAAAAACTTTTTAGAGAGAATTAACTTTCATATCTGCCATGTGTGAGAATGATTACTTTTCCCCGCTCCCCCCGCCCCCCGCCCCGAGCTCTAGAAAACACATGTAAGAGAAGAAAGTCATTCAGAGAATGTCCTACAGAAGGCAAAATTGGTCAGAGCTATCTGGTGGAAGGGACCTTCTTGGGAGGTATTAGTTCCTTGTCACTACAAAGGGAAACCATAGTGTATGGCACTAGGGCAAGGTGAGCTTCAAAATTCTTTACGGTCTTTGAGTGACAACAAACTACAGGGGGCAATAGTGACTTGGGATTTTTCTTGACATAATCGAGAACACATTACATGCGTGGAGGTTACTAGATTTGAATTTGTTTCTTTGCTTTGAATATCTCATCTGCATACTAGTTGCTGGAAGGAAGAGAATAGGTGCTAGCACTCCTATATGACTTTTACTAAAGCACCTGGAAATGACTCCCTTGGTATTTTTCTAGGAAGGTGAAACTGTTTTTGTTTGTCAAGTAAGTGAGAATAGATAAAGCTGACTTTGGTAAATGTGTGCTCTGGATTCATGCTGTTTGAGCTGAATTATTAGAAATAAATGATGTTGGACTGTTGTGGAAGTAAGACACAGGAACATTTATAAGGGTTGGTCTTCAGAATTCTCTAAATGTCAGCATAACTTTATAGTTGTTTTGGTGACAGAAGGTGTGGCCATCTTTCTACCTAAGTTTTAAAAAGCTTCTTTGGTGTGAGATACAGTTGAGCTGATGCCTGCTGGTACCAGTTTCAATAGTCACAATTTTAAGGTCTTTGGCAAGTCACATTATACTTTTCCTGACAGGGCATCCATATTACAGTGTTTTTCAAAAAGGCTAAAGTCTGATTTGTGTCTGCAGCTACTGAATCATGCCATCTCACTCTACTTTATTCCACTTTGGGAAATACAGTGTAAATATTCAGACTTTTGTGTTCTTATTTCACAGCTTGGAGAAAGCGGTGAGATCAAAGTAATTGGAGAAATGGATTTGCTGTTCTTCGCCCTGAAGGATGCCTGCACTTAATCAGAGCAAAGCTGAGGGAGGAAAAAGAAAAAAAGAACCCTCCCTGCTTTTATAGAAGCAATAAGATGCACATTTTTTTAAACTGTAATGAAAATGGGAAGTCCCAAATGAACCTCAAAGTAGCTTAAAAAGGAAAACAATGTCACTTGTGTCTATAGGACTAGAAAGTAACCTTTTAAGCATAAAGTGATTTACTGATAACATTTTATAGTTGGTGTTTTACACATATAGAGAAACATTTTCTTTTTTAAACTATTGTTTATTCCCACAAAAAAAAGTTTGCTTCCCAGCCTTTTAAGGGAGGAAACCCTAACAGATCTTATATAACTTCATGCTTTCATTACAAATATTTCATATTTATTAATTTATTTATTGTTATAAGTATATACTCTATTTATGCAATTTTACAAATATGAACTTATTTATGGAAATAAAGAATTACTGGTTTTAAGGATATTATTAATATTTATGACAATAACTATGAAGTTGTTTATTTGACCTGAATAAATATGTTGATTTCCTAAATCTTGTTGGCTTTGTGATTTCCTCCCCCCTTCTAAAATTATCACCACTTTTATCTAATCATTTGTGTTTGCTAGCTGGGACAAGAACTTTGTTTGAATTACCTTTTCTTTGTTGTTGTTGTTGTTGTTGTTATGTGCCGTCGAGTCGCTTGCGACTCATAGCGACCCTATGTACAACAGCCCTAAACTCCGCTCTGTCCTGTGCCAATCGCACTGTCTCTGACACTCCCATCCCAATTATCCCAGTCACTGAATCAATCCACCTCATAGAGGGTCTTCCCCTCCCCTGTCGCCCCTTCACCCTCCCAAGCATGATGTCCCTCTCTAAGGACCGGTCTCTCCTCACAACATGTCCAAAGTATGTTAGACGGAGCCTCAGAATCCTTGCCTCCAAGGAGCCACCCGGTTTAACCCTTTCCAGGACAGATCTGTTTGTTTTCCTAGTCGTCCATGGTATTCTCAATACTCTTCTCCAGCACCACAGCTCAAAGGCATCAATTCTCCTTCTATCCTCCTTGGTCATTGTCCAACTCTCTGATGCATAACAAGTGAGAGGTAAACATTGCTATTATCATAAATTGAAGATGAGAATATTGAATTGGAGACACATTTTGTACATTTAAGTTGTGGTTGTATTATGCTGTGGAGTCAGAACTGACTCATAGCTCACCTTCCAGTGAGATTTTAGAGACACAAAGTCCCCAGGAAAGATACTGCCCATCTTTCTCCCAGGAGCAGCTGGTGGATTCAAATCTTTGGTCTGGACTGGTTGTAGCACAACTCCTTACCACAAAGCCACCAGAGCTCTCTGTGCAACTCTAAGTAGTTATCTCTAGTTATCTCTGACTTCAAGGCTCTTTGTTGGATTGCCTATATAGATTAAATATATTAATTCAAGATATAACTCTGAAATTAAAACAAGATAAGAAATTGAAAAGAATCTATGTTCAATACCAGTAGTATGGGTATTAAAAAATGTGAAGTGATATCACTGGACAGAAATACACACAGCTTTTATGACTACAGTTTGTTTACCTGCTTTGTCTCTATTGTTATGTGCCTTTGAGTAAGAATCAACTTGTTGCTTTCTCTTCTGTGGGTTTTAGGAGGAAGTAAATTTCAGAGAAGAAGATTTCCCATCCTTCTGTGAGTTTAGCTCTAGTTTTTAGCTAAAGTGGGAACATTCTTCACTGCTCCTATAAGTCAAGCAATAAAATGGAGAGTTGGCTGTGCTTTGGGAATCTTCTCTATTAGCGAAGTTCAGCACTGATACAGAAGACTTGTGGTTGGAAGATGATTAAGATTTTACAAAACACGTTGAGAGAGTTATGGCTGTACATCTTTAATATTTATATGAAGAAGAGATAGTAGAGATCAAGATAAAAAAGACTAGTACATTCAAAGAGAAAAAGAAAAAGAAAAAGAAAAAAAACCCAAACACCAAGCCCAACTCTAGTGGCACTGAAGAGTGCTTCCTTGGAAGAAAGGGTTTCAAGGTAACATAGAGGTTTGTTCATGCTGTTTGTTTGTTATTGAGTCATAACTGACTCATAACTGACCTTCCAGCAGTTTTCAGAGATAATATATCACAAGGGAAGACATAGCTCATCTTCCTCCCCCAAAACAGCTGGTGGATTCAAACCAGTAATCTTTGACTTGGCAGCACAAGTCCTTACCACTAAGCCATCAGAGCTCCCTGCTCCTATCTAGTGTTGAGTTGGAACTGACCCTCCAGTGGGTTTCCAGAGGCAATTACTTGCATGGGAAGAGACTGTCCATCTTTCTCCCACAGAGAGCAGCTTTCTCGCACATGCCTTTGGGTTGGCACTGAAACTCCTTCCACTAAGCGACCAGACTTCACTAGGTCTCTTTACAGGTGATGAAAGTCAGTCCAAAGTGATTCCTTCTCCAAAAATCAGAAATCGTGGATTTTTTCCAATAAGACATGTACCAACTAACCATTTGCTCATTTCCCACACACCATTCACCCTAGGGGCTTTCCGAGGTGATTGTCAAGTTGCTGTTTGTTAAGGATTAAATCAAGACTGATTATGAGATAAGAAGCCCTGATGGTGTAATGTATATCGTTTCAGGCTGTTAACTGAAAGGTTGAGAGTTCTAATCCGTGAGCCACTGTGAGGGAGGAAGAAAGACGGGTAGTCTCTTCCTGGAAAGGCTCCCAGTCTTGAAAACTGATGGAGAGTCACTAGACATTAGAACCAACTTGACAGCAGCATATTGGACTTTGGTTTTGGTGATGGAGTAATCTCAATGAGCTTGTACTCTGCAAGATTCAGGTTCATTTATAGCTAAACGGAGTATGTACTATTGGGTTTCAGCCCAAAATGTTGGATGTTCACAGATAAAAGACATTTGATAATGTTTTGGTTTGCAACTTTTTTCCTCTTTTCTTCCATTTGAATCCTTCTGGTGGCCTAATGGCAAGAAACAGTGCTGCAATCCCCAAAGCACGCGGTTCAATTTGAGGACACCAGCTGCTATGCAGGAAATGGATGGGCATTCTTTTACAGTGTGATGAATTGTTTGAAAATCTGCTTCAGGAGGCTCAGATATGGGTGGGTTTCAACTCGACGGTACACAACAACAACAACAACATAATCACAAGAGCAAATCTTGACATTATGTTTGCTTTTGGCCAATTTTCTGCAAAGTGAGCCACAATAGAAGATGTTGGCCCCACCATGATGGATGGAGAAGAGATTGAGGTTGCTAACAGTTACAGCTTGCTCAGTTCCACAATCAACACTCTTAGCACCAGCAGTCAGGAAAGAAAAACAAACAAACAAACAAACAAACAAACCAAAAATACTAATTGCACTGGGAAAAATCTGTTGTCAAGGACCTCTCCAGAGTACTGAGAAGCAACCGTGTCAGTCTAGAGATTAAGGTGCGCCTGATTCAGTGCATGATCTTTGCAATTACTGACTGTGCATCAGAGAGCTGGACAATGACTAAGGATGACAGAAGAATTGATGCCTTTGAATTGTGGTGCTGGAAAGAGTCTTGAGCATACCATGGACTGCTAAGAAAAAAAATAGGTCTGTCTTGGAGAGAGTGAAACTAATTATCTCCTTGGAGGTTAGGATTTTGAAATGCTGTCTCAAATACGTTGGCCACGTAGCCAGGAAGGACAGAAGGACATCATGCTTGAAAGTGTGGAGGGACAGCACAAGAAGGACCTCAGACACATGGACTGATACAGTAACTAAGGCAATGGTGGTAGGTGTGTTGGAGTCATTGAGACTGGCTCAGGACAGGGCAGGCTTCAGAGCTGTTGTGCATAGGGGTCTCTATTAGTAGAAGGCTACTTGATGGCACATGACAACAACAACAATAACAACAACAGACTTAAAAATACGTGCATAATATCCTCTGTATTTCAAAACAGCTTTTCTTTTACCAACTCTGCACTTTTCATAACAGGAATTCAATATTTTAACTTCAAATTAGTCACTGAATTTATCCATTTCTTAAACTGTTAACTGTTCGGTTCTGTTCGCTATTTTCCTCTGAGTGTTGCAATAGCTTCTAAATGTCCTTCCACTGTTTATTTACAACCCTCCAACTAGAAAACAAAACAAAACAGAATCCCATTGGATTCAGTTCCAACTCATAGCTTACTCTTCATTGGGTTTGCAAGACTTATTTGTTTACACAGGAGATTGTCCATCTTTCTTCTATGGAGCAATTCATGAATTTGAACTTCCAGAGTTGTAGCATCAATTAAAAAACAAAAACATTAGAGTGTGGCATTTCTCTGCTCCTCTGAATGATTTCTGTGTTAAGAATGAAATTCAAAATTTTTATCACATCCTATGATTCTTTCCCAGTCTCAATTACCACCCTTCTCCATGCTCTCTCGACTGCAGACATATTGATTTTTTTGCTTGTCTTCAAATATGTAAGGTTTGTCCCTGCCCTGAAGTCATTACATTCAATATTCCCTATTCCATGAATTCTCTCCCTGCAGATATTTCAGTCCTTCACTGAAATCCTAGCTCCAATACTACCTCGTTAGAGAGATTTTTCTTAGCTCTTCTATAAAAAGTAATCATCTAACCATTTCTCCACTCCTTTCTCACTCCTATTAACCCATTTCGTTTTTTCTTTGATGTATGTACCACAAACAAAAGAACTTATCACTTGCCTTGACTGTTCATTTAATTTTTGGCTGTGGTGCTGGAGAAGAGTATTTAATATACCATGGACTGGTAGGAGAACTAACAGGTTTGTCCTGAAAAGGGTAAAACCAGGCTGCTCCTTGGAGACAAGGATTCTGAAGTTCCATCTGCCATACTTTGGGCATGTTGCAAGGAGGGGTATCTTGCTTAGGAGGGTGGAAAGATGGTGCAAGAGAAGAAGGACAAGAGAGACAGATTGACTCAGCCACTGGGGTAATGGGGATAAGTATGTCAGAGACAGTAAGATTGGCTGAGGATAAAGCGGGGTTCAGATCTGTTGTACATAGGGTTTGCTATGTGTCACAGAGAACTTGATGGCACATAACAGTAACAACAACATTTGCTTATAAAGTATTAACTTTTTTCCCACGTTGCATGGTGGTGAGAAAAGTTCCTTTCCTCATGGACTTTACATACTTTTGTAAATTTGACAGATGTACATAAGAATGCATACAGATAGAGTCATGAAGTAAAAAGCACAGGAAGTTATGCTACCAAGCCGAAGGTGGGTGATCCTCATCTGTGGTCCTTGGCCAGGTTCAAATTGTTTTCCTGTCAAACATTCTTCTAGGTGGTATAGCACTGGTCTGTGCATTACTGTACAGAGGTAACTCGTGGTTGCTGTGATGCTGAAGACTGTGACAGTGATGTGCCAAACATGGTTATGGGTACCCATGGTGGACAGTGTTGGCTGGAGCTTCCCGACTAA
The DNA here is from genome assembly GCF_000299155.1 of Elephantulus edwardii. NCBI lineage: Eukaryota > Metazoa > Chordata > Mammalia > Macroscelidea > Macroscelididae > Elephantulus > Elephantulus edwardii. The sequence goes on along the minus strand of NW_006399797.1, from coordinate 14,509,691 downwards.
AACAAGCCTGGAAGTAGGAGCGGCATCCATTTCTGAAATGACTTGCCTCTGGAAACTCTATGTATGAACAGTGCTCCGGTTGTTCATTCATAGGGTCGTTATGAATTGTCTAAGACTTGACAGCACCACCACCAACAACAACAACTGTCAATCTTGATACTACAATCCTCCTCATAAAAGTCCAGCCTCCTGAATGATCTGTTTGGCATATAGATTGTAAAGACAGGACACATCCCTGGCATATTCCTTTTCTGCTTTTGAGCCATGCAGTATTTCCTTGCTCTGTTCTGATGACTGTTTCCTGGTCTAAGTATAGGTTTTGCCTGAGTACGAGTATTCTGAGATTCCCATTCTTCTCAAGGTTAGTCACAATTTGTTGTGATCCATGCGGTTAAATACCTTTACATAGTCAATGTAACACAGACACTCTTCTGGTACTTTCTGCTTTCAACCAAGATTCCTCCGATACTGCTATGATGTCCCTAGTGCCATGGACTCTTATAAAACTAGCTTGTATTTCTGGTAGTTCTATGTTGACATAATGTTCCAGTAATTTTTGGATAATCTTCAGCAAGAATTTACTTGCTCGTGATATTAGTGATATTGTTCAATAATTTCCACACTCTGTTGGATTACTTCTTTTTTGGAAGAGCAATAAATATGGAAATATAGGTAATATTATTAGCCTCATTTTTTTACAGAATAATATGACTTTATTAAATTAGTATAATTATATCGGCAACACAGTCATTAGACTGTGTTCTATTTGGTGTTAAAACATGCAATTTTAAAAAATTTTAATGAAAGTTTACAGAGACTTTTAATTTCCATTCATTCTTTGTTGCACACTTTTCTCTCTGCCCACCACTCCCCCCAGTTCACGTTTCTCTTTGAAAAATACATTTTAAAAAAATTCTTTCTTTGTTATATAATTCCCCCCTCTGCCAGTCCACTCCACTGTGCAGCTTTCATTCTGGACTTTTGTCATGACAATAATACCTAATAATGTATTCCTCCTAAATAGTTCTCTCCCTCATCTTTCCAATGTTACATTATTTATCCTCTCTTAGTTTCCCCCCAACTCTGATGTACCGCTTTAAAACAGTGGCACTATGCAGTATTTGTCTTTTTGTGACTGAGATATTTCACTCAGCATAATGTTCTCCAGAGTCACCCATTTTGTATAACATTTCATGAGTTTCTTGTTTTTCCAGTGCAGCAAAGTATTACCATCTTCATTTTATATGTGAGAAAAGTAACACAAAAATGTATGTCAGTCACAGAATTAATAAATAGCAGAGCCTAAATTAAAGTTTCAGTCCTTTTTAAAGTCCAAATTTCTCATGGAGATCTTTAGCAAATATTTCACAGAGAAAAGAGCTAAGATCTGAACTTCACACTTTGAAATTTTAGAAAGGGGAACAGAAGGGAGATTTAGCGAAAAGGAATAAGAGAACATAAATGAAGGGACTCTTTCTAAAAGGAAGAAGTGTTCTTTTTCCACCACTATAATGTAAGCTCCATAAGACATTTATTTTTGTCTCCCCTATTTGCCTTTGTTTTCCCAACACCTGGAATGGCCTCTGATATGTGGAAATAGACAATAATTACTTGTTGTTTGAATTATAGCATTTTAAAATTAGCAAAGGGTTGAAATGAATAAAAATTGATGGATATTTGAATATATGTTGATACAATGAGACCAACCTTCATGGACTAAAAAATACTTTAATTCTAATACAAGGAATCTAATATAAATACCTAAAAATTATAAATGTCTGTGGACATAAGGCATATGGTTTCTAGATCATCTTCCTTTCTGGAGAGGAGTGTTGAAAGTCCGGGCACCTATATGAAATAGAATTTCTCATAGTCCCTGGGTGGTGTTTGCTGAAATACAGCTAGCTTCAGGACATCTGTACCAGTTGCTAGTATTTTGCTGGAACGTCAGCATTGCAGTGGCTTCTGGCACTGGCAGAAGAGTTGAGTGTCTCTGATCATTCTGGGAGTTTGTATGAGACAGTCACTAAACATTGCAACCACTATTTAGATTGATTTACATGGGTTCTGGCACTGGAATAGATGGGAGGGGAGCCAGAGAAAATGAATGTATTCTTATTACTGTGACACTCAATTTGGATGACTAGGAAACGAAAATTTGTGCCTGGATCACACAAAAAAGTAGCTCTTTAGTATTTCTTCTAAGCTTTAAATTACATCAGGATTAGAGCAAGAGTCATCAGCAACTGTATTCTGCAGATGACACGACCTTGCTTGCAGAGAGCAAGAAAGGCTTGAAATACTTACTATCAAAGATCAAAGACTAGAACCTTCAAAATAGATTAGTTCTCAACAGCAGGAAAACAAAAATCCTCATCGCTGGGCCAATAGGAAACTTTGTGATGGATGGAGAAAAGACTGATTTGTCAATAATTTCATTTTACTTGGCTCCACATTCAACATGCATGATAGCAGTAGTTAAGAAACAAAATACATATTGCATGGGAAAATTTGCTGTTGATGATCTCTCCAAAGAGCTAAAGAACAAGACTGAACAAGCTAAAGACTGAAGTGTACTTAACCAAAGACATTGTATTTTCAATTACTTCTTATGAATCTGAAAGCTAGACAATGAATATAGATGATAGAAAAAAAATCAATGCCTTGTAACTGGAGAGAGGGATTGATACAGTGACTGTGACAATGGGGGCATGTGTGTCAGAGTGAGACTGGTTTAGAATAAGGAAAGTTACAGAACTATTTTTCTTATGGTAGCTATGAGTTGTCGTCGACTCAATGGTATAAAAAAATTGTGGTGTTGGAGAGAAGTATTGAAATTTCCCAAAAGAACAGCAACACACACACACACACACACACACACACACACACACGTCTGTCTTGGAGAATGTACAACCAGGATCCACTATAGAGGCAAGAATGGTGAAACTTTATCTTATATACTCAGGGCACATTATCAGGAAGGCCTAACCTTTGGAAATAAGACATCATGCTAGGAAAGATGAAAACGGTCAGCAAAGGAGAGGATGACCCTCAATGAGATGGATTAACAACAATAACAGAGATGTTGACAATGGTACAGGGTAAGGCAAATTCCTATCTGTTGTTCATAGATATGAGTGGTAGTCAGAGTTGACTCTATGACATCTAACAACATAACAACATACATTAACGAGAAGTGCTCCCCTTGTGAATGAACGTGACTGCAGACAGATAATATAGTTCTGAAAAGAGGTCACAATTTCAAGATTTGTGTGAAGATACTTCTATAAGATGAAGATGGTTCTAAAGATCTGTTTGTCTTGGGGACAATCACAGTCGCAAAGGATTTGTCTTTTAAGTGTACTTTAAAGGAACAATGTGTGTGTGTGTGTGTGTGTGTGTGTGAGAGAGAGAGAGAGAGAGAGAGTGTGTGTGAGAGAGAGAGAGAAAAAGTAGACAAAGAAGCCTGAGAAGACTGATTCTAGTTTCAGTATTAACAGGGACTTACTATTGTTATACAATAAGGCTAGGCAAGTTAAAATAAATCAAAGAAATTAGTTGGATTTCTTTCATTTCTTTCTATATAGTTGGATCAATGGAAAATTGTTATTACTGCTGTGATTAGGTGCTATTGAATCTATTCTGAGTTATAGGAAACCTATGTACAACAATAAAGGAAACATTCTCGAGTCATACATAACTCTTATTTATATATTACTTATTATTTGAGCCCATTGTTGCAGCTACTGTATCAATTCATCTTGTTGAGAGTCTTCCTTATTTTTTCTCTTTGATTTACCAAGCACAATGATCTTCTCCAGGAACTTGTCCTTTCTTTTAACATGTAGAAAGTATATGAGATGAAGTCTCACCATTCTTGCTTCAAAGGAACATTCTGGCTTTATTTTTTCCCCTAAGAAAATGTGTTCATTCTTCTGGAAGTCTACAGTAGATTCAATATTCTTTACTAACATTGTCATTCAAATGCATCATATTTTGTTTTGTTTTTTTAGTTTTAGATCCTTTTTGTTATTTTTTTTTAAATTTTAAATTGGTTTTCATATAATAATTCTTTTCTATCTCAATGTCTGGAGACTAAGGTGCACCTGATACAGGCCATGGTCTTTGCAATTACTTGCTATGCATCAGAAAGCTGAACAATGTCTAAAAACGAAAGAATTGATGCCTTTGAGCTGTGGTGCTGGAGAAGAATATTGAATATCCCATGGACTGCTAGGAGAACAAGAGAGGGTGTCCTAGAGAGGGTAAAACTAGGCTGCTCCTTGAAGGTGAGGATTTGGAAGCTCCATCTAACATATTTTGGACATGTTGCAAGACAGGACCAGTCCTTGGAGGGGGACATCATGTTTGGGAGGGTGGAAGAATAGCGCAAGAAAGAAAGATCTTCAGTGAGATGGATTGATTCAGGAACTGGGGTAATGGGGGTAGGTGTGTCAGAGACAATAAGAATGGCACAGGCGTTTAGGGCTTTTGTACATAGGGTGGCTATGAGTCGCACATGACTTGATGGCACATAACAACAACACATCTCAATGTCAGGAAAAGGAAGATTCTTGTCACTGAACCAATAGGTAGCATTATCATGGATGGAGAGGAGACTGAAAGTGTCAACAGCTTCATCTTGCTTGGATCCACAATTAACACCCCTGGAAACAGCAGTCAGAGAATAAGGACATTCATTGCACTGGGAAAATCTGCAGTTAGGGACCTTTCCAAATTACTGAGGATTAGTGATGTCAATTTGAAGACTAAAGTACATCTGATTCAGGCCATAGTCTTTCTGATCACTGGCTATGCATCTGAGACCTGGACAATGAAAAGGATGATAGAAAAAGAATTGATGCCTTTGAGCTGTGGTGTAGAAGAAGAGCACTGAACATCCCATGGAGGGCCAAAAGAACAAACAGATTTGTCTTGGGGAGGGTGCAGCTAGAGTGTTCTTTGGGGACAAGAATGATGAGGCTTTGCCTCATACATTGAGCATGCTGCTAGGAAGGGCTAATCCTTGGAGAAGGACATGATGTTGGGAAAGGTAAAAGGTCAGTGAAGGAGAGGAAGACCCTCAACCAGATGAATTGATATGGTGACTGATGCAATGGTCTCTTAAGTGTCAGGAAGTGTGAGTTTTGCGCAGGGTAGTACAGGATTCAGATCTTTTGTTTATAGGGTTGCTATGAGTCATGCTCAACTCAATGATTCTTAACAATAAAAATAACAATAGCAATTCCTTTATATTATGGTTCATTTATATACATCATGTTTTATACACTCTTTCATTTACATTGTATTTCATATAATCATTCATGTATCTTCTATTTCACTCAAGGTGGGGAGAAAGGAGCAGAGGGGTGTGGATAGGTAAGAGTGAAACCAAAGGCCTGCACTGTTTGGTGTGTAGATGGGGAGAAAGAAAATGGAATGGATCTTGGAAAAAAGACAGGGTGATGGGCAAGGCCCAAGGTGATTAATTTTGAAAAACATAATGCATGAGAATGATTGTATGAAATAATGTGAATGGGGAATAGTGTGAAACACAATATATATAAACTCTGTAAGCAAACCAATTAAAAAAGTATATCATTCTTTTAGAAATTTTTATAGAAAGCCATATCACTCAAAAGGGAAATACATGATCATTAAGAACTTTATATGTTCATTAGTGAACATGTAGAGATGATCATTAAGAACTTTAGATGAATGATACATTAGGAACTGACAGGAATGTGACAAGTGAAGGTCTTCTCTGCTGAAGAGCAGATAGAAAGTAAAGAGACTTTGGAATGGGTAGTTGGAGAAGGAATCCACTATTGTTAACTTATATTTACAAATAAATGACAGTAGGAACTGTAGCAGATGTATTTTATGATAATTAACTGTAATTTCTTTTTCTCTACCATCTTGTTTTTTGCTTGCATGTGATATTAATGATACTGTGCAAGTTTTCACATTCAGTTGAATCACCTTTCTTGGGAATGGGAACAAATATGGACCTCTTCCAATCCATTGACCTCCAAGTTACCTGGTATAGACTGGTGAGTGTATCTAAGGCTGCATCTGTTAATTGAAACAAGTCACTTGGTATCCCATCAATTCCTGGGGCTTATTTTTTTACAGTGCCTTCAATGCAGCTTCTACTTCCTCCTTCATTACTTTTGGCTCCTGTTCGTATGATACCTCTTGAAATTTTCAGTGTCAATCAATTCCTTCTAGTACAGTGATTCTGTATATTCCCTCCATCTTCTTCTTTTTAAAATTTTTTATTATTATACTAGTTTATTTATGAAATTTGAATACATTGTTTCCTGGACAAATTCTTTCAATTTCCCTCACCCTCCTACCCATCATATTGTACAATCTCATTATTAATCCCCTTCTCCCTCTTCATATCCTAATCCCTCTGCTCCAACTTCCCCGCCTTGGATCCTTATATACTCACTCTACAATAGTGGTTTTAAACACATAATAGTCTATGTGTTTCCTACTGCCAAGGGGGCCCTTTAGAGTAGTGAGAGAAACATTCACCATGAAACCCACAGCGCCCCTTTTCAGCAGGAAGTAGCTAAGAGAATATGCCATCCCCTTTTCCTTATGAATCAGGGTGAAGTCTCTCTCAGGGAGGAGTGATAGGGAATGGCAAGGGACACACTGACAAAGAAGATTAATCAGAACTGGCTTTGACAAGCACTGTGGCAATTGGACAATTAAAACAGACATGGGGGGGGAAAAGAAGAATGAACTGGGGATGAGGGTGGAGAAAACAGTGCAACAATGAATGAATGAAAACCCAAAATCTCTGTAAATGTTCATTAAAACTAATAAAATTTAATAAAAAAAATTTAAAAGAGGAAAAAAATGAGAACATCATGCAAGATAGTACACCTTCTACCTGCCCAGAGGTGCAGGTGCAGAGGGTGACATTCTACGAGTCAGGATGGCAGAGCGATCATGAGCCAGATGTTTTGGGTTTGGATCTTGTGAAAGATTGAATTGTTCTAAAAGAACAGCAAGGTTCGGTCTCCTCCAGAAGTCACTAAAAGTGAAACCAAAATGAAAAAAAAAAACCAACCCCAAAAATCCACACCACCAAAACCACCACATACAAACCGACCTTTTGTATAATGGCTTGAATAAAATTGACTATATTTAAAAAAATAGTGGTTTTGTACAATATTTGTCCTTATGGGAATGAATCAGTCCATTCAGCAAAATGCTCTTCAGTCCCTCCCTAATTAGGTAATAATTAACAAAATCATTGCTCCTCCGTGCTGCTTTCTGGGTCATTCAACATATTGCCCATAGCATCTTTCAATATTGTGACACGAGACTTAAATTTGTTTTTCAGTTCTTTCAGCTCTCCCCTTGGATTCTTCATTATTTCCAACTTTTGCATTCCAAGACAATTATAATAAAGCATCTTGATTGTGTGTTTTGTCAGTTTAGGACTGCAAAATTCGATAAAAATTTTCAATTTCCTCCTATTCTTGCATATATTTGAATAGACGTATAGCAGATCTTCCTCGTATGTGTGTGGATAATATTCTATCACAACATTGTATTTCAGGATAGAACTTTAAATTATTTTTCAACTATGAGTGCAACACATTCTGCTTTCATTCCCAGTGTAGTCTACCATGTACACCAGGTGATCATCTGATTCCAAGTGGTCAAAACCAGTCCATCACATCTCATTAATGACTAGAATATAAATGTTCATGTGTTACATTTCTTTTTTCATATTTTAAGTTTTCCATCATGGACTATTTCATTAAAATGAAAGGATGTTGCAGCTTTTTCTCCTCAATTTTGTTTGAATTCCAGTATGGGCTTTTCCTCTGGTACTATGTCTATCTGTGTTCCTCTACCGTTCATAAGATGAAAGGTTAACCTTTATTTTTCTATTTGTTGTCAAAGGCAGACCTTATTGCTATATCCTGTTTAGTCAACTCCAACTGCAATAGTGACCCTATTAACAATGATTCTGAAGCTTGTCCTATCCTGAGTCAACCTCATTTTTTCTGAGGCACCTCAACCCATTGCCATGGTCACTGTGTCAATCCATCTCATCCAGGGTCTTCCTCTCCTGTGCCAACCCTCCACCCTTCCAAGCATGATTCCCTTATCCAAGGACTGGTCCCTCCAGCAACATATCCAAAGTATATGAATCAGAGTTTCAAAATCCTTATCTCTAAGAAGCAACTTGGCTTCACCTTCTCTAGGATAGACCTGTTTGCTCTCTTGGCATTTCATTGTATATTCAATAATCTTCTCCAGCACCACAATTCAAAGACATTGATCTTTCTTCTGTCTTCCTTAGTTATTGTCCATCTCTCAGATGCATAGTAAGTGATTGGGAAGGCTGATGACATAGGTCAGGCACAGCTTACTCTCTAGATTGAGGTCATTGCTCTTTAGCACTCTGGAGAGGCCCTTGACAGCAGATTTTCCCAGTGTAGTCTGTCTTTTTGTTTCTTAACCACCGCTGATGTATTGTACTCACTGTGATCTGAGAAAGATGAAATCATGACCAACCTCAATCTTTTCTCCATCTCTCATAATGGCTATTGGTCCAGTCATGAGGATCTTTGTTTTCTTGATGTTGAGATTCAATCCGTATTAAAGACTGTAGTCTTTGACATTCTGCAGCAAATGTTAAAGCCCTCCTCAGTTTCAGTGAGCAAGATTGTATCATCTGCATAACACAGGTTGTTGATGAGCCTTCCTCCTCTCCTGATGCCACATTCTTCTTCATAAAATCCAGCCTCCTGAATGATCTGTTCAGTATATAAATTAAAAAGGTCTAGAGAAAGGAGACATCCCTTACACACTCCTTTCTTGATTTTGAATTATGTAGCATTGTCTTGCTCTGTTTACAAATGGCAACACCCAGACACACACCAGGGAATGGGGCCACAAGGTCTGGAGTGCCATCTTCACATGGAGCACCCAGATCAAGGTCAGAGTGACTACAGCCTGAGCCGTCATAGTAGAGGTTGTTCAGAGGCTTCACATGTTAGGCCGTGGGGTCAACACTGACTGCCATCATCCAAAGTCAGATAATATTCAGTCCTTCTGGACCTTGTGCCACTGCCTTTGATGTGGGAATCCATGCCACTTGCACCATTATACCTGTATGTTTGGTTTGCTCTTGAAGTATCACTTATCTATAAGTTTTTGTATTGGGGAAGTATCTTTGCCTGCTGCTTCTTTTAGTAGTTTAGATACGAATGTGCTCAAGGTATTGTTGTTGTTAAGTGCCATCAAGCTGACTATATTTTATACTGACCCTATGAACAATGGCTCTGAACCTTGCCCTGTCTTGAGCTAATCTCACTGTCTCTGACATACCTGTCCTATTGCCACAGTCACTGTGTCAATCCATCTCATCCAAGGTCTTTCTCTCCTGCGCTGATCCTTCATCCTTTCAAGCATGATGTCCTTATCTGAGGATTAATCTCTCCTGGTAAAATGTCCAAAGTATGTGAGATGGAGTTTCAAAATATTTACCTCCAAGGAGCAAACTGGTTTCACTCTCTTCAGGACAGACCTTTCTGTTATCTTGGCAGTACATGGTATGTTCAATATTCTTCTCTTGCACCACAGCTCAAAGGCATTGATTCTTCTTCTGTCAATTTTAGTAATTGTCCAACTTTCTGATGCATAGCAAGTAATTGAGAAGACCATGGTTTTACTACAGGATATTTAAGACAGAAACTAATTTCCTATGGTGGTGGTTATTGTGTGCTGTTGAGTCAACTACCACTTGTAGTGACCCTATGCACAATAGCTCTGAATCCTTCTCTATCCTGAGCCAATCTCACTGTCTCTGACACACCTTCCCTCATTACACCTCTCTGATGGTTCGAATCCACCAATAACTTCCGGGGAGAAAGAAGGGTAATCTCCTCTTAGGTCATTTACAGACTCAGAAATCCTCTAGAGGTACAGTTACGAGTTGATTCCTAATCAATGGCAGTGAAACCTTTAGGACTCTCTCCTTCCCTTGGTCTGACCCAAAACATAGAGGTTTTGTCCAACTTGTCTGGGGATGCCCTATAGGGCTAAGAGGCTAGCTCATTCTCTTCATAAAGCACTGGTCAGTTTATAGTGCAGCAGCATGGACTTCTCTCCTTCTTATCCTTATTTCACTTATTACCTATTTTCTCCCTATACTCACTGCTGTATAATTATATTCCCTGGAGCTCTTCTGGCCTAGAAGATAAGGAGTTGCACTGGCAATCAAAGGCACAAAGGCCAAAATCTACCAGCTCCTCCATGGGAGAGAGATGGGCAGTCTCCTTCTGTGCAATTTATGGTTCCAGAAACTCACCCAAGGAACAGCTATGAGTCAAGTCTTACTAGATGTCACATAACAACAACAAAAATAAAACATCAATGCTCAAGTTTGCTTCAGGGTCTATTTTCTGGGAAACCTTGGACACCCAAATTTTATCAATTATGATGTAAGCACCATGAGCACAAGGAATTTAATCTATTTCACTCATTATTTTAAACTGTCAGTAGGTGGTCAGTAAATATTTTTGATGTGTTGAGAGAATTAATGAATGAACATTAAGAACACGTTTTCAGGGAGAATAAAAGATGTCTTATTAGTTGATTTCCTGTCATGAGAGAGCAGCAGTCCAGCAATTTAAAGAAACACAGATTAATGAATTCTATTTAAGTGATCTGTTGGCATATAGGAAGTTACGAGAAAGAGATATTCTTTTTTGTTGTTGTTAAATGCCGTCAAGTTGCCTACAACTCATAGTGACCCATGTACAACAACCCTAAACTCTGCTCTTGTACCAATCTCACTGTCTCTGACACACCTACCCCTATTACTGCAGTCACTGAATCAATCCACCTCATTGAGGGCCTTCCTCTCCTGCACTGTCCCTCCACCCTCTCAAGCATGACGTCCCTCTCCAAGGACTGATCCCTCCTTGCAACATGTCCAAAGTATGTCAGACAAAGCTTCAGAATCCTTTCTTCCAAGGAGTAGCCAGACTTTACCCTCTCCAGGACAAACCTGTTGGTTTTCTTAGCAGTCCATGGTATATTCAATACTCTTCTCCAGCACCACAGTTTAAAGGCATCAAATCTTCTTCTATCACCCATAGTCATTGTCCAGCTCATTGATGCATAGCAAGTGATTGCAAAGATACATACATGGCATGTATCAGGCCCACCTTAGTCTCCAGACTGACAGCATTGCTCTTCAGTACTTTAGAGAGGTCTCTAACCACAGACTTTCCCATTGCAATACGTCTTTTAATTTCCTGGCTACTGGTGCCAAGAGTGTTGACTGTGGATCCAAGCAAACCAAAACTGTGAACAATCTCAATCTCTTCACCATCCATTATGATGCTGCCAATTGGCTCAGTGGTGAGAATCTTTGTTTTCTTGATATTGAGCCTCAATCAGATAAAAGTCAGTTCATATCACTCAAGTGAGAGCTGTAAAAGAGGGTCCCATGTCACCCAGATGCTCAGCTTGTGTAGAGATAGAAAGCAATAATGAAGGTAGGGAGGAGATAATATTGTGACCCCAGTAAATCGCATGGGTAAAGTTAAATAATAAGAATGTCTGTGGTTACCCAGCTTGGCTCAGAAGTGGGTCAAGGAGACTCATCCAGTTTATCACCCTCATTGATCACATTTTCTTCCTCCCTCCTCTTCAAAGCCCTCTCTGCCCTTTGGCCTTTTTTTCACCTCATGGGATATCCTGTGGGGATATATCCAGAAGGTCAACACATATTTATTGAATATCTGTTGTGTGTCAGCTATCTTTAATAACTGAGGAAACAGTAGTCAACAAGAAGAAGAGAATTCTGCCCAACTTGATTTTAGTAAGGGGAAATAGATAGTAAATAAAACGCATAAATAAGGTGTGTGGTACATGTTAATGACAAGGGAGGTCTGGTAGCAAGTTGAACTGCTAACTCCAAGGTTTCATGTCACCAATGTTTTGAGTCCACAAATGGCTCCACAGGAAAGAAAGATGTGCATTCTCCTTCTGTTACAGTTTATAACCTTTGAAACCAATGAAGGGTCACTGTGAGTCAAGAGTGCCATAATGGTAGTGAGTTAAATTAAGGTGCTACAATGATAAAGAATTTGGAAAGAATAAGTTAGAGAAAAAGAGCTAAAGATATACGGTGTGGTGAGATTGTTCCTAATGAGAGTGTAAGAAAACACTCTTTTAAGAGGGGAAAAAAGTGGTATTTGAGCAAAGCCTTGTTAGGATTTGATAGAACCTTTTACTGCATCAAGTTTATTCTGACGCACAAATTTGCAGGGGCGAGTAAAACTTCCTAGAGAGTTCCCAGGGCTGTAAATATATAGGGAAGCAGTCTACCTTATCTTTCTTTCACCACCCAAGTGGCTGGTGGGCTCAGACTATGAAAATTTGGGTGCTTTTGTTGTTGATTGCCTTCAAGTCGATCACGAATCATAGCGAGTCTATGAAAACAAAACCTGAAGCCCTCTACAACCAACGACAATTATCAAAGTTCATAAAAGTTTCCGGAGGCATGTTGTTTAGGAAGTGGATGCCACTCCTGCTTCCAATAGGGACAGACTATACAATGTTAAATATCAATTAAAAGTTCGTAAAATCTGAGATGTTTATACAATGTACATGTTAGAGTTAAATACCAAAGGTAAGTAACTTGTGTATTACTATCAATGGCCTTTAGGGAGGGTACCTAAGGGTCAGGGCATGAGAAAGGCTTTACACTGAATATCTTTTTTGCATTTATGAGAATGGTTTTAAACCTGTTGATAGCGTACTTAACCCAAAACCCAAACACTCTATTTAAAGAAGCAGGACCACCAGCACAAGGCTTTGGATTTTTACTTTCATATTCATGAATTTTCATGGACTGTGAGGGTAGCACAAATCAGGCAGAGTTTCATTCTATTGTACACACAGTCACTATGGATTGAGCTCAATTGAAGGCACCTGAAAGCAATATACTGGAGGCCCTGAATGGCACATACTATTAAATGCTCAACTACTAACCAGAGGGTTGGTGGTTCAGATCCACCCAGAGGAACCTTGGAAGACAGATGTGGCAATCTGCCTCTGAAAGATCACAACTCTGGAACACTAAAGAACAGCTCTCCTCTGCACATATGGGGTCACTGTGAGTTGACATGGTGAAAATTGAGGACTACAATTTAATATATTCCTAGTCTTGAACAGACAATGGACCACTAAGAAAACAGTTAGGTCTGTCTTGGACAGGGTGAAACCAAGTTTATCTTTGGAGGCTAAGATTTTAAAGCTCTGTATCACATACTTTTGGGCATGGGGTGGGGAGGGACCGGTCTTTAGAGAAGGACATCATGCTTGGAAGGGTAATTATTAAACATTGCACAAATGGTACTCCTTTGATAGAACTTGCCATGCAGATATATGTAGGAAAGGTATGTTAGGCAAAAGGAATAGTATGTGCAAAGACTCTGAGATATGGACATACTTGATGGGGGGGGGTTGAAGAACATAGGTATTAAGGCTGATGTCGGTGAGGCAGGCAAAGAACAGTAAAAGAGCAAGAAAGAAACAAAGAACAATAGAAGAAGAGATTAGAAGGGTAAAGAGCACCAGCAAAGTCATATAGGATCTTGAATCATTGTTAAGCTTTCACTTTTACTGAGTGTCACCGAAATCCTTAAAATGGAGAAAGCAAAGTATACTAGAAGAAAGTCTATGTGTGCTTTATTGAATACACAAAAGCATTTGACTCTGTAGATCATAACAAATCATGGTTAGCATAGAGAAGGATGAGAACCCAGAACACTTAACTGTGCTCTTCAGAAATCTATACTAGACCAAACGGTTGTGTGAGAAAAGAGTAAGGGAACACTGAACGGTTTAAAATTAGGAAAGGTGTGTGTCAGGGTTATATCCTTTCTCTATATTCAATCTGTATGCTGAGAAAATTATTTGAGAAGCTGGACTCTATTAAGAAGAATGTGGCATCATGATTGGAGCAAAACTCATCAATAAACATTGTTTTGCTGATAGCACAATCTTGTCTGCTAAAAGTGAGGAGGTTTTGAAGAACTTGTTGCAGAAGGTTAAACACTTCAGCCTTCAATATGGATTATAGCTACACATTAAGAAAACTAAAAACCAAACAAAATCTTGCCATTAGACCAGAACATCATGACAGAGAAAAAATTGAGACTGTCAACAATTTTATCTCACTTGGATACACAATCAATACACAGGAGTCAGGAGAGCAAGAGACATATTGCACTGTAAAGGATTTAGACATAAAAGCTGTAGTCAATGACATCTCCAAATTATTGAGGAGCAATGCTATCAGTTTGAGGACTAAGATGTACCTGTCAGACCATGGTCTTTTCAGTCACTTGCTATGCACCTGAGAGCTGAAAAATGAATAAGGAAGACAGAAGAAGAACTGATGCCTTTGAACTGAAACATTGGAGAATAGTACTGAAAATCCCATGTACCGCCAAAAGGACAAATAGATATATACCTTGGAGAAGATTCCTAGGAGGCAAAGATGATAAAGCTTTGACTCATAGACTTTGGGCATGTTTCTAGGAAAGGTTATTCCTTGGAGAAGAACATCATGCTTGGAAAGGTGTGAGGTCAATGAAAAGAGAGGAAGGCCCTCAACCAGGTGAACTGAAACAGTGGCTACAGCAACGGGCTGGAGTGTGTCAGAGATTGTGAGGATGGCACAGGACAGAAAAGGATTCAGATCTGTTGTTTATAGTGTCATTATGAGTCATTCTCGACTGGATAGCAAGCACATCACAATAACAACCATCACCAAAATCTTTAAGGGAGAATGCATATTTTTAGCGACTTCACTCACAAGTTTAAGCTCAAATGCTCTGACCGCTTAGTTAGAAGAGAGCTGAGCTGTTAACCTAGAGGTGGTACTTCTATAGTTTGGTATCAATCCAAGTGGCTCTAAGAGAGAAAAGATGAGCAATCCCCTCCTGTGCAATTTACAGCCTCTGAATATCCACTGGACTGACAGCTGTGAGTTGGTTCTGACTCTACAGTAATGAGTTTATCAGGTACTTGATGCTGTTAGTCCCAGGTTCAGATCATCATAATCATCATTCATTGTCATCAAGTCATGACAATTTAAAACTGACCTCCACCACACACACCTGAAGGTTTTTGGGAGCCTTGATATTGCACAGAAGTGTAACCATCTTTCTCCCAAGGAGCTGCTGTCGGATTCAAACTACCTGAGAGGTGCTGCCTTTGCAGGACACTCCTATTCAGACTATGTCACCAAAGGCCAGGATCGGAAGAGCTCCAACAATAGACTTGCAATGAATGTGTTTTGACAGAAAAGATTTATAGGGTTCTCACTATTGCTTCAATTCTTTTTGTCATTACTCTTTCACTAACAACACTTTTTAATGATAGTAAATGAGAGAGACTCTTTTTAAGGTGTGTGTCAATAAAACTTTGGATGGATGTTTTGGATTGTTGCATTGTGCATCCTTTTGTTCCCTTTGCTTCTGCTGCACTAAGAGTGAAGGAGATGTCAATAGAAGATGGTTTTCCATCACCCTTTGTAGGGACTATTATGGAAAACAGTTTTCCTATTTTCCTAGCTTGTCTTTTCTTTAATTATCATGGTTAGAGTGCTATAGTCTTTGCAAGTTTTACAGATGGAAAAACTTTCAGTGTCAGAGGATAAAGGTCATGCAGGATGATAATTTATCAAACCTGAAAATACTAAAGAAACCAAAACCTTGCATAACTATGCATAGTGTTAATAGTGCATAGTAATTATTGAAATTTGCAATGGTTTTTAAAAGATAGATTTCTTTCAAACTGCCCAAACAATCTTGCAATCACACATTTTGCTTTTAAGTGTTATTGCATTGAACATTATTTGTCATGACTCTGTGAACAACAGACAACTATTGAACAACTGAGCTGAACCATGCTCTCTCCTGTGCCATTTTCACCACCTCTGATACACTCAAGCCCATCATTAGAGGCACTGTGTCAATTGTTGAAGTTCTTCCTTTCTTTCTCTGACCCTCTACCTTTCCCAGCATGGTGTTTTTCCCAAGGATTACTTCCTCTTGTAACATGCTCAATGTATGTGAAATGAAGTTTCATCGTCTTTGCCTCTAAGGAGGACCCTGGTTGCACTTACATCGAATCATACATAACTATTGTTCATTTGTTTACCTAGAGGGAAGATGTTACAGTGGAAAAACCTCTATGTTTGTAGTTCTAGGGCATTAGCCAGGCCCAGATGTGCTTCTTCTTGGCTAGATGACTATCTTAGTTACCTAGCACTGCTATTTAAAAAGTACCACAAGTGGGTGGCTTTAACAGACAAGAAAGTATATTCTTATGGGATTTTGATCCTGGCTGAAAGTAAGGAATACCAGAAGAATGTCTATTTGTGTTTTATTGACACATGAACACATTTGGCTGTGTGGATCATAATAAGTCTGGCTGATGTTGAGAAGAATAGGAATCCCAGAGCACTTAATTGTGCTCATGTGGAACCTATACCTGGACCAGGAGGTTGTTTTGTGATCAGAGCAGGAGAATACTACATGGGTAAAATTGAGAAGGAAGTGCATCAGGGTTGCATTCTCTCTCCATACCTATTCAATCTGTATGCTGAGCAAATTATTTGAGAAGCTAGACTCTTTGAAGAGGAGTATGGCATCAGGATTGGAGGGAGACTCATCAATAAACCTGTGTTATGCACATGATACAACCTCGCTTGCTGAAAGTGAGGACTTGAAGCACTTATTGAAGAAGACCAAGGAATGCAGCCCTCAGTATGGATCACATCTCAATGTCAAGAAAACAAAGATTTTTACCATTGGACTAAAAGGTAGCCTCATGATGGATGGATAGGAGATTGAAACTGTCAACAACTTCATCTTGCTTGGATCCACAATCAACACTGTTGGTACCAGCAGTTAGGAAATAAGGGGACACGTTGCATTTGGAAAATCTGCAGTGAGGGACATTTCCAAATTATTGAGGAGTAATGATGTCAGTTTGGGGAGTAAAGTGCGTTTGATTCAGGCCATAGCCTTTCCGATTATTTGCTATGCCTTAGAAGAATCGATGCCTCTGAATTGTGGTGTTGGAGAAAAGCCCTGAAACTCCCATGGATGGCCAGGAGAACAAACAGATATATCTTGGAGAGGGTGCAGCCAGAGTGTTCTTTGCAGGTAAGAGTGATGAGACTTTGCTACTTTGGGCATGTTTCTAGGAGGCGCTATTCCTTGGAGAAGAACATGATGTTGAGAAGGGTGGAGAGACAACAAAGGAGAGGAAAATTTTCAACCAGGTGGATTGACAACAGTGACTGCTGAAACTAGTTCTTATGTGTTAGGAAGTGTGAGGATGTGGCAGGATAGAGCAGGGTCCAGATCTTTTGTTCATGAGTCTTACTTGACTTGATGACACCTAATGGCAATATTCTTTGATTTTGATTTTTGATTTTGACCATTATATTTCTCAATGTTTTTCTTTTGGTGTTCACGGAGCTTCTTGAATGTGGATTTCCTCATTCTTCATGATACCTGTGAAGTTTTCTTCTAGTACCTCCTCCACAAGTTTCTCAGTGCTTTCCCTGCTCCACTCATGGTCTGGAATTCTGATCATTGGTATATCATTCTTTTTGATGTTATCCCACGTGATTCTAACATTTTCTTAATTTTCTTTCTGTCTTCTCTCTGATTTTTCTTCTAGTATTTTTCCATTGGAGCTATGGTGGCCTAGTGGCAAGAAGCTGTGCTGTAATCCCAAAGGCAGGTGGTTCAAGACCAGTAGCTGTTCTGCAGGAGAAGCATGGACAATCTCTTCCTGTGCAGTTAGCTGTCTATGAAAACTCACCAGAGGATCAGTTATGGATTGGTTTGGACTTAATGGTACTCAGCAACAACATGTTCCCATTAAGGTTCTTGTCTTCTAGCTCACTGATTCTCTGTTCCATCTCTTCTGCTTTTTTGTCTCTCCAGCATATTGGAAACTTCTGCCATCTTGGTCTTCATATTCTGGATGGAGTTTCCATATATTTCTGTTATTTCTGTCTTGTGTTGCTTTTTCAAGTTCTTATACTTCTTTATCTATAGTTTCAATTGTTCCATCTTTTGTAACTTCTTTTGTAGTTGTTTAAACTCCTCTGCCTTGATATCTTTCTTCTGGCTGCCTCTGGAGTATTCACTTTACTTATAACTTCCTTTATTTCTTCCATTATCTGCACCTTTGTGTGTAGCTATTCATGTAACTTCACATCAATGTATTTCTCCTGATTCCCTGTCTCTTGGATGTTTGCTTTATTTATGACTTCCATTCTTTCTTCATCATTTGTACCTTCTTCTGTAGCTGGTCATAGGACTCTGCATCAATGTATTTCCTCTTTCAGCCTCTAGGAAAATCTTTGGGTCTACAGTATGCTCTGCCTTTTTAGGAGAAGATTTATTTTGGGGTTTTCTTTCTTTTTAAAAATAATATTCAAAGCTGTTAAGTTTTCTTGGTGTATGTTAGGCCATTTCTATCATGCCTGCACAAGTTGTTGAGAGTTCCTTATTTTTATGATGTTATTAATTAGTTAAAAGCTTAAAGCATTTCATCTATGGAGATGGGGAATTCATTTATTGGAGCTCCTTTCTGGGCCTGTGTAGGAGGAAAGTTTGCTTCTTTAAAGCCCCTCAGATGTTGGGTCAGTGCAGCCCTGCAGGAATTTCACCTTGCTGTAACCTGCTCTCCTGAAATTTATTGTCCTCTTTGGTCAGCAGAGTGGCAAGGCCAGGTTTTTGATCTGGAACAATTTCCACCAGGTTGAGTGGAAGACAGCTCCCTCCCCAGCACTTCAATGTGCTGTGTCTGGTAGTGAGTCTCTTGCTTGCCTCACTGCAGCACCTTCTCTGAAATTCTTTTATCCTCTCTGATCTGTGGGCTGGCCCCTATGGTGGTCAGGTATCCTGTTCTGGAGCAATTTCTCCCTTAGGGAGTTGCAGGTCTTTTATTCCACAGCCCCACAATATATTAGCCCTGGGAGTGAGCCTCTAACCTGATTGTAGTCCCTTTTCCTGAAGTCTATTGTCTTCTTAGGTCTGCAGAGTGGGGTGACTAGGTTGCCAAACTTGAGGAGCTTCTGGGTGGCAGGAAACTCCTGAACGTGCACATCTGTGTGGTGAGCCTGGGAGTGAGTCTCTCTCCTGACTGCAGCCCCTTCTTCTGATGTCTTTGTTCTCTTTGGTCTGTGTGCTGGCCCCTCAGTGGCCAGGGATCCCATCTGGACCCATTTTCCTCCAAGAAAGTTGCAGGCCTTTCACTCCTAACCATACAATGTGCTGACTGTGAGAGGAAGTCTCTCACCTGATTGTAGCCTTCTTTCTTGTAATGTAAGTCTGCTTTTCAATATCTCCAAATAAATTGCTTTAAGATAAACCTTATATTAATATTGCCTATTAACATGTTTTTTAGTTGTATGCATATTTAGTTTAACATCTCATACACACACAAACACACACGGTATAAAATATCACAAAATAGTTTTTATACTTTTTAGGTTCTTTCTTTTTGTTCCATCTCTTCCTTTTTATTGAGCTCATTCTCCCATCTCTTATTTTTTGTAGTGATCATCACAAGCCATCGACCTCTCAGCCTCGCTCTGTAGTATGGTGAGAGACTGCAAGGATAGTAAGAAGTATTTGACATGACCGTAGATTTGAATCTTCTTCTTTTCATAAGCTAATTGTCATTGGGCACCTGATTAAACTTCCATGAGACATACTTGGATTATTTCTCTGTAATATGGGATAATGTCAATTGCTATGAAGACTTAGTCTGGCTGGTCAGAAATAGGCACCATTCTCGGTTCTGTATAAACACCAGTTACTCTTTCCTCTAATACTTAGATTCTTAAATATAATATCAGGATTCTAGATATAGTCTCCTCTCATTTTAGGAGACAAAAATTGCCTTCTCTCGCATGATATATTCAGTTTCTAGTTCAATTGGTTTAAGATAGTACTTAATGATAAGTTGTTGTTACACGCCATCGAGTCACCTGGGACTCATAGTGACCATACGTATGACAGCTTTGAAGCCTGCCTTATCTTGAGCCAGTTTCATTGACTCTGACACACCTACCCCCATCACTCTAGTTTCGGTGTCAATCCATCTCATCTGGGTCTTCTTCTCAAGAGCTGTGTTGTCGCGCCACCCTTCCAAATACCACTAAGAAAGGTTAGCTAGGAAGCTCTGACAGTTTAGTGGGTAGGGAGTTGGTAACTTGGTGGTAAGGGGCTTGAATCCACCAGTAGCTTCATGGGAGAAAGGTGGACAATCTCCATCTGTGCCACTTATTGTCTCTGAAAATCCCTGAAAGGTCAGCTATGAGTTGGCAACAAAGAATTGAAGTTGAAGAAAATAAATTACTTCTGATAAAAGTATAACACTTAATATTTAACACTTGATTGATACTTTGTAAGAAATTAGGCCATTTAAAAAAATCCTTCAAAGGCATATATTTTTCACTATCAATTTTTTTACTACTCATCTGTTAATTTGCTGAACTGTTGGTGGCTTGCATATTGCTATGGTGCTAGAAACCATGTGACCATTGTTTTAAAAATCAGCAGAATCTCACTAGTAGACAAGTTTCAACTGAATTTTTAGACCAAAACAGACTAGGAATAAAGGCCTGAAAATCCACTTTTAAAGACTTGTTGTTGTTGTTGTTGTTATGTGCCATGGAGCCATTTGTGACTCATAGCGACCCTATGTACAAGAGCCCTAAATGCCATTCTATCCTGTGCCAACCTTGCTGTCTCAAACACATTTATTCCCACCACACCACTCACAAAATCGATCCATCTCATCGAGGGTCTTCCTTTCCTGCGCCGTCCTTCCACACTCCCAAATATGATGTCCCTCTCCAAGGACCAGTCCCTCCTTGCAACATGCCCAAAGTAGGTCAGAAAAAGCTTCAGAATCCTTGACTCCAGGGAACATTCTGGCTTCACCCTCTCCAGGACAAACCTGTTTGTTCTCCTAGCAGTCCATGGCATATTCAACACTCTTCTCCAGCACCACAGCTTAAAGGCATCAATTCTCTTTCTGTCATCCCTATTCACTGTCCAACTCTCTGATGTATAGCATGTAAGTGCGAAGACTATAGCCTGGATCAGGCGCACCTTAGTCTCCAGCCTGTTGTCGTTGCACTTCAGTACGCTTGAGAGGTCCCTCACCGCTGACTTTCCCAATGCAATTAGTCTCCTGATTTCCTGGCTACTCTTACCAAGAGTGATGATTGTGGAGCCAAGCAAACTAAATCTGTTAACTATTACAATCTCTTCAGCATCCATACTGATGCTGCCAATTGGCCCAGTGGTGAGAATCTTTGTTTTCTTGATATTGAGCTTCAATCTATATTGAAGACTGCAGTCCTTGACCTTCTGCAGGAAGCGTTTCAGGTCCTCCTCAACTAACCAATGAAAACACTATTGACATTGACAAAATACTGTCTGATACACTGTTAGAAGATAAATTCCATTGGTTATAAGCCAAAAAAAACCTATAATGATAACAGCAATGAAGTAAAATATTTCACTGATGGATGGTGACAATAACACAGGCCTGGGTAAGATTTCATTCTGTTGTTTATGAGGTCAATGACAATATGATAGCAACTATCAGCAATAATTTCAAATGTGCACCCCAATTATCTGCTGTGCTTTTCTAAAAAGACAGTAACTTTTGTTTTAAAGCCAAACTGATCCTGGTAGAATCTATCTGGAGACATATTCAACAGCAATTACACTCAACACCTGAAGTGAAACAGTTCAAGTGTAGTCATCACAAGATTATTAACAGTTATGAACAAGTAATTACACAGGAAAGGATAATTGCATCTGGATTTCTGGTTGGGTAGTTGCATTTAAGACACGTTCTGTGTTCAAAGGAATTAAAATGTGAGAGAATGCATCTATTAGAGTAATTAAATTTTGTAATCTAGGAATCTTTCCTTCCTCCCACCCTCATAGAAAAGCAGAAGCGTGCAGTTCAAATCCACCAGATGCTCTGCTGGAGAAGGATGGACAATTTCCTCCTGTACCAGTTAGATTCGATTTGGTAGTACACAGACACACACACACACACACACACACACACACACACATAAAGAAAAAGAAAAACAGATACAAAGATGAGTCACTGAAATTTTAAAGAAAGTTGTAATTCTGTGCTTGAATTGATGAGGCTAATTTGCCCTTTAAACATACTTGATTATCAGAGACGTTATATTTCTTTTGGATGAAAGGAAGCTTGTCATTTAGGAGAAATAACTGCCACATCAATACTTGGAAATTGGGACTCTCAATTAAGTTTTTGGGTAGATCACTTATGTGAAGGGCTAGAATTGCTAACTGGTCTCTCTCAATCTCATAGGAGAAGGCTGGAATCACTCAAGAAAGGGGGAAGAAATGTACAAAATTTGTGCAAATGTGATATTTCCAGTAGGAATTAACAGGTAATTACACTAGGAAGTCATTCCCCCCACCCCCACCGCCATCAATCTCACAAGTCCCTAGGTGGGGCTGACTATGGACCAAGTCTCATGGGAGTGGGAGTCAATAAAGACAGTGCACACCTGGCGGTCATGCTTTTTCTTTCTTTTTCTGCTGACAGCAAGCTGTAAGATTTGAGTTCAGTCCTAACTATCTGGTGGCTCTTTCCTCTTTTACCTTTTCTTTCATTTCACTGCCTAATAAACCTTTTTCACATGTTTTGCTAAATTGTCACTGTGTTTACTGGTTCCCTTAACTACAGCCACTTCAACTCACCCCCTTGAGAAAAATAATAGTGAGTTGCGAACAGAGCAAGAGAACTCTGATTTTAGCATATTTCAAGCTGTTAGATTGTTCTTCCATATTTTATACAGAAGTAGCTTCTCTAAGCTGTTCCACTTAGCTGTCGGAATCTTCCCTCTGGACTTTTGTGGAATGAATGAAGCACTTACGAACACAAGTAAGTGTTCTGGGATACTGTCCTTTTAATGTTACCCATAATTTGTTATGATACATTAAAGTATCTTTGCATAGTAAATAAAATGCAAGTAAATATTTTTCTGGTATTCTTTACTGTCAGCCCAAATCCATTTGACATAAGCAATGGCATATTAGTGTAATAATAGGCTAAATAGTCAGGCATATTTTGGACTTTGCGGCCATACAAGCAATTTACTTCCACGTGTCCATAGCCACCCTTACAGGGTGTTTATGTTAATGCTATGTCCTCTAAAGACATTTGAATTTCTTTTTTTGATGTTCATATTCTTTTTGTTGTTGTTATTGTTCGGTACTATTGTGTTAGCATCAACTCATAGCTGATCTTCATTAAATTGCCTTCTGGAAAAGGCTCATTTTTCTCTTATGTAGCAGTTGATGGATTCAAACTATGGTCCTTTGGGCTTACAGTAAAACTCTTTACCACTAAGCCACTAGAGCTCCCTAGGAATATTAAATGCTAGACAATCCTATTCTGAGAAACCCTCAGGTTTTTCATGTTCCAATTCAAACATTCTTTAAGCCATTCATGGCTAAAAAGAGTTCCTTTTTTATTTTCTTCAAAAGAAAATTTTAGTGACCCTCATTTTACACTCCCTAGCAGCTCTGTTCTCTTGTGACTTTTTGTGAGAAGTTTTCATTTCATTTTTTGAAGAGTAGCCTTCATTGAACTCCTCTTTAAGGCCAGAAGAGTTGCTCTTGTTAAAAAAAAAAAGACTCGAGACTTTCAAAAAATATTAACTTCCTTTTTAAAATAGCAGAGAACATCCCCAAGTTGTTATATCCTTCACCCTACACTCTCCTTTTACTTTGCTTATTTGCCAGGCCAAAATCCCACTTGCTTTGATGTAGCACTCAGTCTTTGGTTCTGAAGATTGATCTCAAACTTAGGTAGCTTTGAGAAGTCTCCTCTTCCCTACCCTATACCTAGTGTTGCCTTACCTTGTTACTATGTATTTTTAACAGGTTATGCTTTTGGGAATTATTTCAGCTTCTGTCCTGTGTCTGCTTCTTATATTGGGGCTGATAACTGAAATGAATTGCACTCATTGCTGCACGAAGAATTGAGAGAGAATTGAGGATGAGAGAACATGGGTTCCTTATTATGATGGTTTTCTAGATCTGGCACAGTTGTGCAGGTTTATTGTTTTGTTTGCATACTTGGGCCCATAATAAACATTTGTTGATAGGGTAAGCAGTGGGGCCTAGAGGAGGATTTGTCAAGGCAAGCAATTAATATAAAACCATTTGGAGTTATGAGCATGTGACAGAGGGCTTCCCATCTTACTCCTTGGTTAATTTCCACCCCCTTACCCCGAGATTTAGGTAGAGAAGGAGATTTTTCCCATATGGGGTATTAAAAAATGATCACATGGCTTCCCAAGATCAGGCTTTTCATTAGGCATTACATGCATGCATGGCTGTCACAACGATGAAATCTGCTGTGATGGACATCTGAAGTTATGAGTATTGATGTTTGTTGTTGACCTTTTTTTTTTTAATAACAACCGGTAGCCTAACATTACCAGTAAACTTGAAATTTTGTTTAATGTCACAGATGGTGTGGTCAACTTTTTTGTATTAGTAAGCAAACTCTTCAAAAAACAGTGCAACCAAAATGATGTTCTTGTATATAAACTGTAAGTTATCTGTCACTGCATCATTGGAAAGGTGGCTTTGAGGGCAACAATAAGTAGGTTATTCTCTCATCTAACCAACGCAAGTAGCTCTCTGACTGCCTTAGAAACTTGAGCCCAGAATGGGGCGGAGGGAAATGTGGGTGAACTGCATTTTGAGGTCTGGGTTGTTGCTTGTCATCCTGTCTGTTGCCATTGCCAGTCACAAGGAAGTGTCTTTTACCAAAAGTTGCCGCTCAAAGGAAACCCTGGTCCCAGCTGTGGACAGCCTCTTTGTCAAGGTGGCATGGCTCAAAGCAAGCGTTCCTGTAAGTATCTGACGCTGCTTTGAACAATTCTAATCCTGGATAGAACTTATGTCTCTTTATTTTATTGTAGGAAGATCGTATCAGAACTATAAGACTACTAAAAAAGAAAACAAAAAAGCTGTTTATGGTAAGCCAGAGAGTCTTTCTCTTTTTCTCATTTCTATTCGTTTGGCAGGGGAGCTCTGGGAGTGCAGTCCACAGGGTGTCCTTTGTCCACTGTTAACCCCAACGTGCACTTTTCTGGTGGTTCTAACGTACCTATGGGAAAGTTCCTTCAGTGGGATTTACAGCCTCTGAAAGTCTGCTGTAGGGCAGGCTATGAGTCAGTTCTGATTTGATGTCAGTGAGTTTTTATGCATTGTCCTCTGAAGTTTCACTTTTCCAGATGATCATTAAGCAATAATCAAAGGGATTTATCAGTAATATATAGAAGATAAAACTATTCGATTACCTTATGCAGTGTCACATATCTCAATTACAGGAAAATTGCAGATTTCAAGAACAGCTTTTATCCTTCTTCATAGAAGATGTCTTTGCCCAACTCCAGTTACAAACTTGCAAGGAAATATACTTTGTAGAAGACTTCCATAGTCTTAGGCAGAAATTGATTAACTGTGTAAGTATGGACAGTAATATACATATCATTATTTCCTCACTAAAGAGTCCTGGTGGTCCTGTGGATTAAGCATTTAATTTCTAACAGAAACATCAGTGGTTAAAATCCATCAACTATTCCAAAAGACAAAGTTGGGGCAGCCTGACGCTTTTCTAAAGATTAACAACCTTGGAAATCCTAGGGGGCAGTTCTGCTCTGTCCAACAGTGTTGCTGGGAGTCAGAATTAAGTTGATAACAGTGCGTTTTTAAAATTCTCTCATTATATGATCTCCAAGTAATTTATTAATTTATTTTACAAACATCTCTTGGCCACCTACTTTGTGCCAGGCATTATTCTAGGATATTTCTTTATAAATTTGCATAGTGATGCAGCACACATGGGCTTTTCCATACATGTTTATGTACATTTTATAGTGGCACCCTTTTAAAGACACAGTCTTGAGTAAAACAAAAGAAAAATAAAAGCACATGACTTTTTGCTATTTAAATTATTTGAGATCACGGTAATGTTACTGTCACAGGAAACAATGGAGGATTAACTAAGAAGGCACAAGTGACCACATTTCTACAAAAGCATCCACAATACTAATTAGAACAACACAGAACCAAAACCAAAAAAACCAAACTCACTACCATTGAATTGGTTCTGAGTTATAATGACTCTCCATTGCATTTTTCAGAGTTCTATGCCTTTATAAGTGGAAACTACCATCTTTCTCCATCAAATCAGCTTATGGAATAGCAGCCCTTGATCTTTCAGTTAGCAGGTTACTAGACTGTGGACCATGCCACCAGTGTTCCTTAGACCATTATGGGGAATGGGGACTAGAGTCTATGAAATGGTCACCGACTTGCCTCTACAAAACATTGCATCTTTTGAGTGATCTTGTTTAGGTTACACATATTCCCCTGAACCTCCTTGTGGTTGTGGCTCAGATAGTTTAAAGTGGGATGGTTCATGGGATGCCAGGTGGAGAACATTCTATCCTCAGAAATCATGGTCATCAAGAATGTAACACTGGGCAGGGGAAGTTTTATTTTTAATTAAAAGTTAGAATGTCTTCTTTTTGTGATCCACTAAGTGCCCAGTAATCCAAATTCCAGTACACAATTCAGTGGTGTCTTTGAGCATGAGCTGGTCAGCCAGGTAAAATATTTTTGGTAAATTTATATTCTCTTTTTTCTTTCATTACTTTGTGTTGAAGTTATGTCTGTGTTTGGCTGCATCATCTTTTCTAAACCCTCATAGTCCATTAAAAGAGCAACAATACAAATAAGAAACTAGGATCTATATATAACATGAGAGAATGGCATGGACCATATTCTCCTTTCTGAAGTAGTAACAAGATCAACATGTCACTTTGACTTACTTCTCTATTTAACCTAGAAAACCATATTAATTAGGCAGTGAGTAGTTACAAATGTTACAAATATTCTTTTAAATTTAAGTTCAAAGATTACTTCCTTTTTCTTTTACAGTCATTTGATCATGTTTTTTAGTATCAGTTCATTCAGAAAGGGTTTTTGTCACTAAAAGAGAAAGCAGATAATGAATTTAAAAGATACAATATGGGAGAAATCATGAAAACTATTATACTTAGTTCTGCTGGCTTAGTGGCAAAGGAGCTGTACTGCAACCCAAAGGCAAGTGGTTCAAATCCTCAGTGACTCCAAGGGAGAAAGAGAAGTAAGTTCCTCCTGTGTGAGTTACTGAAAACCTACTGGAGGATCAGCTATGGGTTGGTTCTGAATCAACGGTACCTAACAACCACATGCTAGTCATTGCAGGCTTGGGGGGAGTTCCTCCAGAGGACAGCAAAGCCTTTTTCAAGTCTGCATTTGAAAGATAGGGCATCTTATGCACTGTTTTAAAAAATGAGGTATCTGTAAATTACTTGTATTTTCCTTTCTGTTAGAGCCCTTGGTTCCTCTGTTTAGTTCATTGTTGCTGTTGCTGAACATGTCTAGTGGAATCCACTCAGAGCTGACCCTCCAGTGGATTTGTTGTTGTTGTTGTTATGTGCCATCAAGTTGCCTGTGACTCATGTACAACAGCCCTATACCCTGCTCTATCCTGTGCCAATGTCACTGTCTCCGACACACCTACCCCCATTACCCCAGTCACTGAATCAAGCCATCTCATTGAGGTTCTTCCTTTCCTGCGCTGTCCCTTCACCCTCCCAAGCATGACGTCCCTCTCCTAGGACTGGTCCCTCCTTGCAACATGTCCAAAGTATATCAGACGAAGCTTCAGAATCCTTTCCTCCAAGGAGCAGCCTGGTTTCACCTTCTCCAGGACAAACCTGTTAGTTTTCTTAGCAGTCCATGGCATCTTCAATACTCTTCTCCAACACCACAGCTCAAAGGCATTAACTCTCCTTCTATCATCCGTAGTCGTTGTCCAGTTCTCTGATGCAGAGCTAGTGATTGCAAAGACCATGGCCTGTATAGATGCACCTTAGTCTCCAGACTGACATCGTTGCTCTTCAGTACTTTAGAGAGGTCTGTAATTTCCCATCACAATACGTCAGTGGGTTCACTCATAATAGCATTGACTAGGATGTATTAATAAATGAGACACTAGAAAAAAATTCTAATGTGACACAGTTCAGTATAACTGAAAATCTGAAGACCCACATTCATGCCTTGTTTTTACCACTGATCCTATTACTTCGGTTCAAATAGAGTACATATAGTTATAACTAGTTATAACACAAAGGAAAAGTTTAGAAAATATAGACCTGTATAAGAACGCTGCATTCCTTGGTTTGTTTTTGAAGTGTTCCTGTTCCAGTTCCTAGAGATCTCAATCCATCGAATGAGGTGTTTTTTACAGGACTTGAACCACAGCAATCCGCGCAGCACGTTCTGGTTGATTGCTGCCATTTACAAACGTGGTTGGCTCCCTCTTCTGGCCAAAAACGAACACATCAGCTCAACGTCTATGAAAATTTTGGTTTTGTAGTAAAACCAAATACACCGCTGCCTTCTCATCATCCATTCTGAATCTTAGGGATAGGGACAGACCATCCATTCTGAATCTTAGTGACAGGAACTTCTGTCGTCGGGTTTCCACGTCTCTTAATCTTTTTTGGAGACAGACGGCCCTGTCTTTGTCCCTGTCTTTGGGTTCTAACCTCTGATCTTTAGGTTAATGCTGAATACTTTTACCACTGTGACACTATGGTACTTTCCTTTGCTACAAACCAAATTCCTTACCATGGTGTAGACTTCCACTCGTAGCCATCTTGCAGGACTGGGTAGAACCACTCATAGGGTTTCTATTTCTAGGGTTGTTGTTAGGTGCTGTGGAGTTAAGTTCAACCCATGAACAACAGATTTGAAGCCTGTTCTATCCTGTGCCATCCTCAGACTTCCTGACACACAAGAGCCCATTGCATCAGTCACATCAATCTACCTGGTCCAGGTCCTTCCTCTCCTTCGCCCATCCTCCTCCACCTTTCCTAGCAACATGCCCTAGGTATGTGAGGTGAAGCCTCATCATCCTTTCCTCCAAAGAGCATTCTGGCTGCGCTATCTCCAAGACATATTTGTTTATTCTTTTGGCCATCCCTGGGATGTTCAGTGCTCCTCTCCAACACCAAAGCTCAAAGGCATAAGCTATGACATCCCCATTCATTGTCCAGATCTCAAATAAATAGTAAGCAATCAGAAAGACCATGGCCTGAATCAGATGCACCTTAGTCCTCAATAATATCATTACTCCTCAATAATTTGGAGAGGTTCCCTAACAACTGACTTTCCCAGTGCAATATACCCTCTTATTTCCTGACTGCTGGTACCAGAGGTATTAATTGTGGATCCAAGTAAGATGAAATTGTTGATAGTTTCAATCTCTTCTCCATCCATTATGATGTTGCCCGTCGGTCCAGTGTTAAGAATCTTTGTTTTCTTGTCATACTGACAATACACACTGAAGGCTTGGTGATTAGGGTTTCTAGCACTGTAAAATTTGATAGATGTAGACTGCCACATCTTTCTTCCAAGGAATGCCTGATGGGTGAATTTGAACCACCAGCTTTTCTATTAGCAGTTGAATGTCTTATCCTTAGTACCAATCTCCTTGAACATCTATGAGAGTCACTTGTATTTCTTCATTTCACTCTTCTATCTCAAGTCCATCTTTGTTAGTTGCTGTTAATTTGCCTAAAATGCTATAGACTACATGTCCCAGAATAGTCCAACAAGTCCTGCCAGATTGAGAAAAGAAAGTAATAAAAATAACTTGAGCTTTAGAAAATCCCCTCAGATAGTGCTCTAGGAAAATAATGTTTAATTTTTTTGCCAAATATTTATTTGAGAAACAGAGGCTGCTATCTGTGCAATGTCAATTTACTGAGCACTTGCTTTATGCAGAACTCTAAATTAGTAGTTGGGACAGAGTTTAACAGGGAAGGGTTATAAAGCATTGATTAGGCAACATTATTATTACTATTTTAAATTAACTTTATTGTGATTTGAGTGAAAGTTTACAGAGCAAATTGAGTTTTCATGAGGTAATTCTTATCTATTCTACTCCATGACATTAGTTACATCCTACATGTCGAACAGCACTCATGTCAATTCTTCCCTGTGCTTCCAATTTCCGTTTGTCTTTCTTTCCTATTCCTGCCTACCTTCTGAGCTTTATTTCTGGGGAAATGCTGCTGGTTTGATCTTATAGTTTGATCATATAGTCGATTGTTCTAAGGTGTTCACCCCTCCCTAGTGTTACCAATCAATATGTAGGCTTATTGTTTGGCTGAAAGTTGAGTCTCAGAGGTGATGTTAATTCCCACTGTGAGGGTGGCTAAGGTGTTAGGGAATCCAGCAGGCTCCATTAGACCAGTAAGCTTGGCAATTTTTGTAATTTTGAGATTTGTGCCATAGGGAACGTGTTCCACCTTCTCATGTGATCCAGTCCAGAGAGGTCAGCAATGGTAGTCAAGCACCAGTACTGATTGTAAGGCCATGCAGAGTGAAGAGTTTTTCACTTTCTTCACTCTCCTTTATTCTGGAAAGGGAGACCAACAGTTGCACTTTGAATGACTGTAGGCAAAATTATTTTATATATTCACAATTTAAAAATGGACCCTAAACATGGTAAATACATAAACTGTCAACATACTAAAACTAATTCAACTAGTTGCTGCTAAATTGATCCCAATTCATGACTACAACACGTGTGTCAGAATGTTGTTGTTGTTAGGTGTCATTGAGTATGATGTATAGTGATCCTACGAGCAACAGATCTGAATCTTTCTCTGTTTTGTGCCAACCTCACAATCTCTGACACGTTCGAGCCCATTGCTGCTATCACTGTGTCAGTCCACCTGGTTGAAGGGCTTTCTCTTCTTTGCTATCCTCCTACTTTTTCAAATTTGCCATTCTTTTCCAAGGAATCACTTCTCCTAGCAACATGCCCAAAGTATGAGGAACAAAGCTTTATCATCTTTACATCTAAGGAGCACTTTGGCTGCCTGTCCAAGATTTATCTAGTTGTGTGTTCTTTTGACAGCCTATGGAATGCTCTTCTCCAACACCACAGAATGGGCATTTCACAAATAGCAACGCAATGACTTCCTAGTGGTAAGGAGTTGAGCTATCAAGACATTTGTGGAGTCAAGCTTTTAATTTTTTCTCCATGTCTTTTTGTAGTTTGACAGCTCATTTTTAAGATTGTTGCTAATTCTCTATTGTGTGGCTGTGTCACAGCTTATCCATTCATGTACGTCTTCCAATTTATGCAGTGAACAGCCAAACTACTATAAATATTCTTATGTAAATTTTTATGTGGGTATAGGCTTAACTTTCTACAAAGTGATAGTTTGCTTTCCAAAATGGGTGTATAAAAAAACCAAAACCAAAATGATTGTATCACTTTGCACTCTCATCAACAATGATTAAAATTTCTTTCACTCCATAAACTTATCAGCATTTTGTGATTTCAGTATTGTACATTTCCTTTGTATTAAGTATAAATGGCATACTGTTTTAATACACATTTTGCTAATGACATTTGATGTTGTGTATATAATGGCTTAACATTTTCTAATGTGAATGAAACTACAAACTCATAGATACAAGAAATACTGTAAATTCCAAGCACATCAAATATGACTCAAATATATTAAAAATCTAGAGAGAGAATAGGAAATAAACTACTGCATATCTATCAGTCAACTTCTTTTTGATGACCACACCTTAGAGAAACTCCTCTTACATCTAATTAGAGCTATTGTGGGTTAAGGGGTGTTACATTCCATCTTTTTTTGTTGTTGTTGGGTACCTTCAAATCAGAACTGATTTATAACCGACTTATAACCCTTCAGTAGGTCAGAGGCTTTAAATCACACAGGAAGAGGTTACCCATCTTTCTTCCACAGAGCAGGAGGTGGATTCAAATTGTATGCCTTAGGTTTGATAGCTCAACCTCTTACAACTAGGCTATCAGAGCTCTACTGTTGTTGTTGTGTGTTGTCAAGTCACTTGTGATTCACTGTTGTTATGTTGTAGGTTGCCTTTGAGTCGAGCACAACTCACAGTGACCTTATGAACAAAAGGCCTGAAGCCCCTCTACAACTATTGACATTTATCAGTTTATAGAGTTTCTGGAGGCATGTTGGTTAAGAAGTGGATGCCACTCCTGCTTCCCCTATATACAACAGCCCTGAATCCTGCTCTATCTGGAGCCAACTTCATTGTCTCTTACACACCTACTCCAATTACCCCGTCACTGAATCATTCAATCTCATCCAGGGTCTTCTTCCATCCTTGCAACATGCTTAAAGTATGTCAGATGGAGTTTCACAATCCTTGCGAGCAACCTGGCCTCACCCTCTCTAGGATGAGCCTCTTTGTTCTCTTAGTAGTCCATGCTATATTCCATACCATTCTCCATCATCACAGCTCAAACACATTGATTCTTCTTCTAGCATCCTTAGTCATTTTCTGGCTTCCTGATTGCATAGCAAGCAATTACGAAGACCATGGCTTGGATCAGGCCCACTTTAGTCTCAAGATTGACATCGTTGCTTTTCAGTACTCTGGAGAGGTCCCTAAGAGCAGGTTTCCCCAGTGCAATTTGTCTTTTGATTTCCTGGATGCCGCTACCAAGAGTGTTGATTGTGAAACCAAGAAAACGGAAGCTGTTAACAATCTCATCTTTTAGCCATCTATCATGATGCTGCCAATTGGCCCAGTGGTGAGATCTTTGTTTTGATGATGTTGAGCTTCAACCAAAAAGAGCTCCACTAAGGGATTATAAAATGATATTTTAAACATTTTGTTATACCATATTTATTTCAATCTATGGAGCCCTATTGCATAATGTATTATGTCTTGAGCTGCTAACTGGTTCAAATTTACTAAACACTCTGTAGCAGAAAGATGGACAGTCTTTTCTTGTAAGGAAGAGGAAACCCCAAAGAGGATCATTTTGTATTGGAATTGACGCAATGACTGTGAGTTAAGGTGGAATAATTCTGTAAACAGAATTGGTTATCTGGTTGTTCCTAGGGAACTATTACCCACTAACTCATTGCCATTGAGTCAGGACCAATTCGAGACTGACTTTCTATGGAGCTCTGGTGGCCTAAATGGCAAGAAGGCTGTGTTGAATTTTTGAAGGCACACAGTTTAATTCTACCAGTTGCTCTGTGGGAGAAGGACGGGCAATCTCCTCCTGCAATTGTCTCTAAAAACCAGCCAGCCAATGATACACAAAAACAACAGTGGGTTTTCAGAGGCTGTAAACTACACAGGAAGAGAATGCCTGCCCATCTTTCAACCTCAGAGCTTTTGAGGAGTTTGACCCTCAAGAGAGACACCACCTTTTGGTTAACAATGACACTCTGCATGGACAAGGCCACCAGAACTCATAAGGGATTATATGTACAAATTAGGGGGGAAAATTTAAAAAAGGAAGTCAAATGCTCGATTCTTTTTCTTTATTTACCAATTCTAGTATAATATTTTCCAGGATTCTCTCAATGTAACCAATGTGTAGCTGTCATTCTTGTTTGTATTTCTCTAGGTATTATTGTTAGCTTAAGTTTTTACATTATTTTTAATTTATTCAGTATTGATTTAAAAACGTATTTTAAATGATTTATTTAGAAATTGTTATTGAATAAGTGATTTAAAAATAATTACATTATTTTTTATTTCTCTAAGTTACTTGGCTTTCAAGCATCTTCACTAAAGCATCTTGGCTTTCAAGCAAAGGTTCACTAAAATTGGCTAGGACAGTCTCCTTCCAAGAGATTAAATCCTCTGAAAGCCCACTGAAGGGTCAGATGTGGGTTGATTACAGCTCCATGGTACACAACAACTTTTAAATTAGAGCACAGGGCAAGGTATCATGGTAGACTTTAAGGTCTGGAATCCTAAGCACCATTGCACTTGTGCAGCAACTCATTATTTATTGTAGTGTTTTAGATGTTCTCTTACATTTTATAAAGCACTGTATTTCATTTCTAATTGGTTTGATTTGAAATAATTATCCAAAGGAAAAGATAGCTTTATAATCTTGTCTACTCATGGTATTTGAAAATCTGGCCTATGTATTTTCTATTTAGAGAAAACAGTTTCCAAATTCTCAAAGAACTCAACTATCTTCACATTTGAAAGGGAATTTTATATTTGTCTATTTGAGTTCATAAAATAATTTTTCCTAATTGTTAGTGATCAGATGTAACTAAACAAAAATTCATTAGTTTTTAAGATTTTTATCATCTGTTTAATGAGCATTTTTTCAGAGCCTGAATAATAATTGGTAATTTGTGAGGTACCTGTCTTTGTGTTGATTACCTGTAATGGTAAATAGAGCATTTGCACCTATATTTTTTGCAGTGGTTTTGTAAGTGATTACTATTGTCATTTGTCACTAGCATATTAGCTTGTAAAACCAATTATTTGGTCTGGTAATTTCAAATATTTATTTGTTTATTTTTGAAGCTGCAACTAATTGGACTAATAAAGCAAGAACTATCCTTTGATTAACTACAAAATTCAATTTCCTGATTTTTGAAATTCTGTGTGTACAGTAGACTTTAAATTCAGTGTCCTGAGAGTAAAATCATAGCTAAGTTTGAATTATTCATCTATTATTTACTGATGTCATTGAGTATCAGTTTCCTGACCTACTGGGGAACCAACTGTTCTTGTTGTGTTGAATCGAGTACAACTCTTAGCGAACCTATGAACAACAGACCTGAACCTGCCACCCTCACCTTCTCTGACACACTTAAGCTCATTGCGGCAGTTACTGTGTTAGTCCATCTCATTGAGGGTCTTCCTCTCTTTTGCTGACCCTCCACCTTTCAAAGCATTATATTCCTCTACAGTAACATTTACATTAATCTCATTCTGTAATTCCTGGAAAAATGAAATAGATTAATGTCTCAGAGTGTCTAGAAGGGTGACTAGCCTGTAGCAGTTCTGCAAAATTTTTGGTCTTTTCTTACGACCTTGCAGTCACAGAACAATCATCTCCTTTTAATGACATTTCCTCAACAATTTCCAAAGGAGTGGTTTTCATAAACAAGCAGTACTTTTTAAATACTTAATATTAGTATTACAATGCATAATCTATATAGCTTACAGTAGTGCTTTTATTTAAAGGAATGTGACAGTTTAGGAGTAACTTGTTTTAGTTTTCACAAATATGTTCTTTAATTATGCTATATAATCTCTTTGCTGACAAAGCTTTTTTTTGTTTAATGATATAGGACTTTTCTGTCAAAATTATGAGGCACATACTTTTGCTACACTACAAATATTTTTGTGTTAAATTATATGGTTTTAATCTGATAAACTATGTTGACATTGACAATGTAAATAAATTTGTAATAGGGATATCTTGCTATGCATCTGAGAGCTGGACAATGAATAAAGTTGATAGAAGAAAAGTTGATGCCTTTGAACTGTGGTATTGGAAAAGAATACTGAACATCCTTGGACCTCTAAGAGAAGGAACAGATTTGTCTTGGAGAGGGTGCAGCAAGAGTGCTCTTTGGAGGAAAGAATGATGAGGCTTTGCCTCACATACTTTGGGCATGTTGCTAGGATGGGCTATTCCTTGGAAAGGGACATGATTCTGGGAAGGGTGGAGGGTCAGTAAAGCAAAGGAAGATCCTTGACCAGATAAATTGACATGGTGACTGCTGCAAAGTACTCATGCATGTCAGAAAGTGTGAAGATGGTGCAGGATAGAATGCGGTTCAGATCTGTTTTTCATAGGGTCGCTTTGATTCAATGGCAAGAGATGATATTTATAAACTTTCAACCAAAAAACCTGAAAAAGTCAGTGAATACTACTTGCTTAAAACAACATCTGTTATCATAAAACAAAGTACAACTAATTTAGCTTTTATGTTAATCTTTAACTATCATTTGTCTTTTTGGGGAAAATGTCTCAGGAAAAAAGATTATAGGCTATATTAGGAATGATGTTGGCCACTAAGGTAAACATAAACTCAAAAGCATTGTAATCAAGTTGGAATTGATGCATAGCTCACCCATCAATGGGTCCTTAAGGTTGTAAATCACAAGCGAGGAGATTGACTTTCTTTAAGGTGACTCTAGTGTATTTCAACTGCTGGAGAGGGACAGCCTTTGGATTAACAGCACAATGTACTATGGATTAGGCCACCAGAGCTCTCTTAAGGCAAACGAAAAATTAAAAAAAGAGAAAGAAGAGATGATTAGAATCTGAATATATGTGCTTAGATGGGTAAAATGTAGATTCTATTATCATTTATTGTTATTCCATCAATTCCCGGGGCTTTATTTTTTGCCAAGTCCTTCAGAGCAGCCTGAACTTCCTTCTTCATCATCATTGCCTCTTGATCATATGTTATTTCTTGAAATTCTCTGTGTCAGTCAATTCCTTTTGCTACAGTGACTCTGTTTATTCCTTCCATCTTCTTTTAATACTTTCTGTATCATTCAATATTCTATACACAGCATCCTCAAGTATTGCAACTTGAGGCTGTAATTTGTTCTTCAGTTCCTTCAGCTTAAAAAATGATGAGCAAGTATGGCCCTTTTGATTTTCGGACTCCAGTTTTTTGCATATTTCGTTATAATACTTTGCTTTGTCTTCCCATGCTGCCCTTTGAAATCTTCTATTCAGCTCCATAACGTCTTTATTTCTTCCTTTTGCTTTGGCTTCTTGGTCAGTTGACATATTTTAACAAGCAGATGCTGTGCTGGATATGCTTACCAGGTTATACCAAGATATCTGGAGGACAGCTTCCTGGTCAACTGACTGGAAGAGATCCATATTTATTCCCATTCCAAAAAAGATGACCCGACAGAGTGTAGAAATAAAATCCTGCTGAACATTATCCAGAAACGACTAGAAGCTGGGTTTAGAAGAGGTCATAGCACCAGAGACATTATTATCAGTGTCAGATGGCTCTTGGCAGAAAGATATTTGTGTTTCATTGACTATTCAAAGGTATTTGACTATGTGGATCATAACACATGTGGTTAACATTGAGGAGATTGGGAATCCCAGAATACTTGATTGTGCTTGTGTGAAACCTATACTTGGACCAGGAAGCAGTCCTCAGAACAAAATAGAGAAACGTTGCATGATTTATATCAAGGAAGGGTGTGCATCTAGGATGCATCCTATCACCATACCTTTTCAATCTACATTCAGAACAGATCAGGGCTTTATGAGGAGGAATGTGGCAACAGAGTTGAGGAAAGACTCATCAACAGCCTATGTTATGCACATGACACAACCTTGCTTGTTGAAACTGAGGCAGACCTGAAGCGCTGGCTGCAAAACATCAAGGACTGCAGTCTTCAATATAGATTGAAGCTCAATATAAAAAAGACAAAGATTTTCACCACTGGGCTAATTGGCAGCACCATGATGGATGGATGAGAGATTGAAGTTGTTAACAATTATAGCTTGCTCAACTCCACAATCAACACTCTTGGCACCAGCAGTGAGGAAATCAAAAGATACATCACATTGGGTAAATCTGCTGTCAGTGACCTTTCCAGAGTACTAAGAAGCAACAATGTCAGTCTAGAGACCAAGGTGCACCTGATCCAGGTTATGGCCTTCCCAATTACTTGCTATGCATCAGAGAGCTGGAAAATAACTAAGGATGACAGAAGAAAAATTGATGCCTTTGAGTTGTGGTGCTGGAGAAGAGTCTTGAACTACAAGAAAACAAGTAAGTCTGTCTTAGAGAGGGTGATACCAAGTTTTTCCTTGGAGGCTAGGATTTAGAAACTCTGTCTCACATACTTTGGACATGTGGCTAGGACGGACCAATCCTTGGAGAAAGACATCATGCTCGAAATGGAGGAGGGGTAGCACCGGAGAGGAAATTTCGGATGAGCTGGATTGATAGAGTAACTAGGGCAATGGGGGAAGGTGTGTCGGACTCAGTGAGATTAGCTTAGGACAGAACAGGCTTAAGAGCTGTTGTGCATTGGTTTGCTGTGAGTCACAGGGAACTTGTCAACACATAACAACAATTATGTTTTATATACTCTCTTACTGACTGTGAAAGGAGCCTTGGTGGCAAAGTGCATAATGTGTCTGACTGCTAACCAAGGTTAGTTTTTCAAACCGACCAGATATTCTGGAGGAAAAAGATGGATTGTCTCCCCCTGCAAACATTCAGAACTTCAGAAATCCAAAGGAGAGTCACTATGAGTCACAGTCAACTCTGTGGCAATAGGTTTTGTTTATATAGAATATGAGAAAGGAAACCTGGTAGTGTAGGGTTAAAGTGTCTCACGAATAAACAAAATATTATTTTGTTTATAACAATATAACTCCTTGGAAAAGATGCAGGAGTCTGCTTCTATAAAGACTTAAGGCCTTGGGAACACTCCAGCAGGGAGTTCTACTCTGTTCTTTTGGTTGCTAAGAGTTGGAGTTAAGTCAATGGCAGTAGATTTGAATCGGTCTTGGATTGACTGGAAGAATCTATATCTGTTTGTAATATTATATGATTTCCTTTTTTGGGGGGTAGAAAAGATATGAGGCCATTCTTTGTGGCACTATAACATGAGCAGTTGGTTCTCTAAGGTGCTTGTAGCTGGTCATATATTGTCTTGCTTCGTTAAGGTTACTGATGGAAAAGGATTTTCCATCTTTGCTTCAGCTGTCACACACAATGCAAATTTGTGTCACTTTCCCCCCAAACATGTTAGGACATGTTGGGGCACAAACTAAGGTTTGTAATAATTATTTTACAAACTGTTGACACAGTGGCTGCCACAATGAACTCTAATGTGTCAGGAAGTATGAAGATAGCATAAGATAGGATAGGGTTCAAATTTGTTGTTCATAGGGTTGCTATGGGTTGTACTCAACTCAATGACAACCTAACAACAAGAACAATAGTTAATTGTTTGTCAAGTGCTTTTAACAAAGATATAATGGTCACTATTGCTTTCAGCTTCAACTTCTATTAAGCTAGTAGGAGATGGATTGCTACAGTAACTAGGGAAATGGTGTACGTGTGTCAGATACAGTGAGACTGGCTCAGGATAGAGCAAAGTTCACAGCTATTGTACACAGGATCACTATGAATCAATCACAGGTACTTGATGGCACATAACAACAACAACAACAACAACATGTTTTTAAGGTTCCAAACCAGTAAACTGATATTTACATCTCACTGACTGATGAATCCTTCATTCATTCATTCAACAGGCATTCCAGATGCTAAGGATTTGTCAAAAAAAGACATAGTGTCTCTGTCTTCAGTGAGGATATTGATAATGCTTCCAGTCAGTTTCAGATGATGAGAGATGCTATGAAGCAGCACAAACCAGAGTCTACAGAAGCAGGGCTGGGGTTTGGAACAGTACTAGATCAGCCAGCAGCTATTTCAGTGGAGATCTGAAGGGCACTTAAAGTATTTCTTTTCTTTTCAGCCTGGCAACATCTCCCTCTGCCTATTTGTCCCTTCTCCTTGCTCCTTCACTAGATCCCACTCCCCCTTCAAGATACAGCTCACTTACATTCTCCTGCCGGGACATCCCAGTCTGGTTGCTCCTTCTCTGTCTCCTAGAAGAGATCATTATTTTATGACTGTATTTATTACATGATATTAAAATTCTGCTTAGCTGTCTGTCTCTCTAAAGTTTGTGAGCCATTCCTTGTTTTCTGAGATGTTTTCATTACACAGGGCACTTCTATTTAAATCAGTGCTATCACTCTTGGTACTAGCAGCCTGAAAATCAACAGAAGAATTGCATTAGGATAGTCTGCTCTCAGGAACATCACCAGAGTACTGAAAAGCAACTATGTCAGTCTGGAGACAAAGATGAGCCTGATTTAGGCCACAGTCTTCACAATTACTTGCTATGCATCAGAAAGTTGGACAATAACTAGGGATGCTAGAAAGTGAATTGATGCCTTTGAGCTGTGGTGTTGGAGAAGTGTTGACTATACCATGTACCGCTAGGAGTACAAACAGGTTTGTCCTAGAGAGGGTGAAACCAGGCTGCACCTTGGAGGCAAGGATTCTGAGACTTTGTTTGACATACCTTGGGTATGTTGCAAGGAAGGATTAGTCCTTGGAGAGGGACATCATGCTTGGGAGGTTGAAGGGACAGCACAAGAGAGGAAGGCCCTCAATGAGATGGATTGATTCAGTAACTGGGGTAATGAGGGTAGGTGTGTCAGAGACAATAAGGTTGGTACAGGATAGAGTTTGTTTCAGGGCTGTTGTACATAGGGTCCTTGTGAGTCACAAGTGACTCAGTGGCATATAACAACAACAACAACAACAACAATGAGGTTAGAGACATTTTTCTATGTCTATTGTTAACTGTCATGCAGTCAGTTCTAACCCTTGGTGATCCCATGCACAATAGAGTAAAACTCTTGGTTGTAATCTTAAGTAGATAGTCAGACCTTTATCTTTCCTTCTGGTGGACCACTGGGTGGCTTCAAACCTCTAACCTTTGCTTAGCATACAGAATTTCTCTCACTTTCTTATTGTTATCAAGTTGGATTGACTCATAGCTCACCCTCTGTTGCGTTTCTGAGGGTGTAACGTGCATGGAAAGAGATTTCCTATCTTTATCCTGAGTAGCTATTGATGGATCCAAAGCACCCGAGAACCTTTGGGCTAGCAATGTAACTATGGACTATGTTCCCAGAGCTCCGTTTTGGGTAGCAGTTAAGTGAAAACTGTTTGCTCCATTCAGAGGGCTTGGCACTGACAGGGAATTGCTTGACTGACAATAGAGGAGTTAGTCGTTCAAACCCACCCACCAGCTTTGCACTGCAAAGACCAGGATATTTGCTTCACTTAAGATGACAATCAAAAAAACCTATGGGGAAGGTCTAGTTTGTTAAAATTACTTAACATCGCTTTAAACAATAGCATATAGTAAATACAAAATGAATATGTTTTGATTTAAGGATGACCAATTAGGCTATGAAGGGAACTATGGTGGCACAGTGGCAAGGAGCTGTGCTACCATCCCTAAGGCATACATACAATTTGAATCTACCAGTGTCTCCATATAAGAAAGATGGGCAATCTCCTCTCATGCAATTAACTACCTCTGAAAACTTGCTGAAGGGTTACTTATGGATTGATTTTGACTCAATGGTACAAAAGAACAACAACAACAACAATTAGGCTATAATATTTCTCCAGACTACTCTTTGGAGGCTAGGTTGATGAAACTTCTCCTCACACACTTCGGGCATGTTGTTAAGAGGGGCCGTTTCTTGGAGAGAGACATGATGCTTGGAAAGGTAGAGGGTTGGTGAAGGAAAGTAAGATCCTCGACCAGGTGTATTTACATGGT
This sequence comes from Elephantulus edwardii, assembly GCF_000299155.1. NCBI lineage: Eukaryota > Metazoa > Chordata > Mammalia > Macroscelidea > Macroscelididae > Elephantulus > Elephantulus edwardii. The sequence continues at coordinate 14,468,232 of NW_006399797.1, read as the reverse complement.
GACCTCAATGGGCTCTAGTGTGTCAGGAAATGTGAAGATGGCACAGGATAGGACTAGGTTCAGATATGTTGTTCACAAGGTCACCGTGAGTCATTCCCAACTTGATGGTACCTAACAATCATGCTTATTATGTGCTTTTCTTTGAATTTAATTATTTAGTCTTTGTTGTTATGTGTGTCGAGTCACCTGACACTCATAGTAACCCTATGTTCAACAGCCCTAAACACCGCTCTATCCCTTGCCAATATTATTATCTCCGACATGCCCATTCCCATTACCTCAGTGGCTGAATTAATTGAACTCATCAAGTGTCCTCCTCTCCTGCACTGTCCCTCCACTCTCCCAAGCATGACGTCCCTCTACAAGGACTCATCCAATCTTAAAACATGTTCAAAGTATGTTAGACAGAGCTTCAGAATCCTTGCCTCCAAGGACCAACCTGTCTTAACTCTCTTCAGGACAAACTTGTTTCTTCCTTTAGCAGTCCATGGCATATTCAATACTTCTCTCCAGCACCACAGCTCAAAGACAACAACTCTCCTTATATCATCCCTAGTCATTCTCCAGCTCTCTGATGCATAGCAAGTAATTGCAAAGACCATGGCCTGGATCTGGTGTACCTTAGCATCCAGACTGATGCCATTGCTCTTCAATACTTTGTAGAGGTCTCTGACAGCAGACTTCCTAATGCAATTCGTCTTTTAATTTCCTGGCTGCTGGTACCAAGACTCTTGACTAAGAGCCAAGCAAACTGAAGCTGTCAACGATCTCAATCTCTTCACCATACATTATGATGATGCCAATTGGCCCAGTGGTGAGAATCTTTGTTTTCTTGATGTTGAGCTTCAATCCATATTGAAGGCTGCAGTCTTTGACCTTCTGCAGCAAATGCTTCAGATCCTCTTCTGTTTGAGCAAGCAAGGTTGTGTCATCTGCATAATGCAGATTGTTGCTTAGTTTATCTCCAATCTTGTTGCCACACTTCTCCTCACAGAGCCCAAACTCCCAGATAATCATGTTCCACATGTTAATGTTGTTGTTGTTGTTTGTTGTTATGTGCTATCGATTCGTTTGTGACTTATAGTGACCCTATGTACAAGAGCTCTAAATGCCTTTCTATCCTGTGCCAACCTAGCCATCTCAAACGCACTTACTCCCACCACTCCAGTCACGGAATTGATCCATCTCATCAACGGTCTTCCTCTCCTTCACTTCCCCTCCACAATGCCAAACATGACGTCCCTCTCCAAGGACCAGTCCCTCCTTGCAACATGCCCAAAGTATGTCGGACGAAGCTACAGAATCCTTGACTCCAAGGAGCATTCTGGCTTCACCTTCTCCAGGACAAACCTGTTTGTTCTCCTAGCAGTCCATGGTATATTCAACCCTCTTCTCCAGCACCAAAGCTCAAAGGCATCAATTCTCTTTCTATCAACCCTATTCACTGTCCAGCTCTCTGATGCATAGCACGTAATTGCGAAGACCATAGCCCGCATCAGGCATACCTTAGCCTCCAGCCTGACATCATTGCTCTTCAGTACTCTTGAGAGATGGGTGACAGCTATGAGTTAATTCTGACTCAAGGGTACGTAACACTAACAACAACAACAACAACATATTTGGATGGACTCAAATCTTTAACCTTTTGTTAGCAGCTGAGTGTTTTAAATGTTTATGTCATGTAGTGATTTCCAGTATAATGTAACAAACCAAACTCACTGCCATTGATGAGTTGGTTCTGACTTATAGCGACTCTCCATAGAGTTTCTGAGTCTGTAAATATTATCAGAAGACTTTCTGTCTTTTGTCCAAGAGTTATAATATAATGATTATTAATACACTGACTAGTAATATTATTAAGCACTGGAGCTGAATGCCTGGGTTCAGACACAAGTTGTTCACTTACTGTAAGAACATAAGAAACCTCTTTGTATCACCCTATGTAGAATGAAAACCTCAATAGTCTTTATTTTATGGCGATATAGTGAGGACTAAATGAACTAATGTTATTTAAAATATTTACATTAATGCTTAGACCATGGTGTTCAGAGAGCTGGAAAATGACTAGAGATGACAGTAGAATTGATGTTTTTAAGTTGTGGAGGCTGGGCTGTATGAGGAGAAGTGTGGCATCAGGATTGGAGGGAGATTCATCAACAATCTGTGTTATGCAGATGACACAGCTCTGTTTGTTGAAACTGAGGAGGACCTGAAGTGCTTGCTGCAGAACGTCAAGGACTGTAGCCTTCAATACAGATGAGGCTCAATATCAAAAGACAAAGATTCTTACCACTGGACAACTGGTAGCATCAGGATGGACGATGTAGAGATTGAGATTGTTAATGGCTTTAGTTTGCTTGGCTCTACGGTCAACACTCATGGCACCAGCAGCCAGGAAATTAAAAGACGCATTGAGATAGAAAAGTCTGCTATTAGAGACCTCTCCAAGTATTGAGGAGCAATTGGTGTCTCTTTGGAGACTAAGCTGCATCTGAATCAGGCCATAGTCTTTGCAATCACTTGCTATGCGTTAGAGAGTTGGACAATGACTAGGGAAGACAGAAGGAGAATTGATGCCTTTGAACTGTGGTGATTGAGAAGAGTATTTAATATACCATGGAATGCTAAGAAAACAAACAGGTTCATCATGGAAAGGGTTAAACCAGGCTGCTCCTTGGAGGCAAAGATTCTGAAGTTTTGTCTGACATACTTTGGACATGTTGCAAAGAAGGACCAGTCTTTGGAGAAGGACATCATGCTTAGGAGGGTGGAGGGACAGCACAGGAGAGTAAGATCCTTGATGAGGTAGATTAATTCAGTGACTGGGGTTATGGGTGTAAGTGTGTCAGAGACATTGAGATTTGCATAGGATAGAGCAGGGTTTAGGGCTGTTTTACATAGGGTCACTATGAGTCGCAGGCCACTCGATAGCACATAACAACAACAATGTTGACTAATGATCAAGAATTGTTAAGTGCTGATGAATTGACTCTGACTCAAAATGACTCTCTGCAAAAAAAAAAAAAATTGACTCTCTGCACAATAAATCAAACATTGCCTCTGAAAACCCACTGGAGGGTCAGCTATGGGTTGGTTTCAACTCAGCTACATAACACAATAGCATGTTTGGGTGGGCTCAAACCAGCTTCACCTAGTCCAAGTCTTAAGCTTAGATTTAAGCCCATAGTTGCAGTCACTGTGTAATCCATCTCTTTCCTCTTGAGGGTCTTCCTCTCTTTCAATGGCCTACTGTTCAAGCATGATGACTTTCCCCCAAGGGCTAGTATTTCCTGACAAGATATCTAAAGTATGTGAGACAAAGAAAGTCTCATCACACTTGCTTCTATGGAGCCCCAAGGTTTTATTTTGTTCCAAGGCAAGTTTGTTTATTCTTTTGGCAGATAATGATCTACTCAGTATTTTTTGCCAACACCTAGGAGCTCCGATGGTCTAGTGGGTAAGAAGCTGGCTGCGATGCCAACCTAAAGGCAGGCAATATGAATCTACCAGATGATCTGAGGAAGAAATAAGGACAATCTCCTTCCTTGCAATTTTCAGTGTCTGAAAAGCCACTGGACAGACAGCTATGAGTCAGTTCCTGTTACTCTGCAATGACTTGACTTGCCAACACCAGAAATTAAGTGCAGGGATTCTTCAGCCTTCTTTATTTATTGTCCAACTTTCACATGCATATGGGGGAACTGAAGAAAAAAAAAATTAACAAGTGCAAGACTTCTCAGAGTTGAAAGCTATTATCTTTATCTAACAATCTTCTCAGTATTTTTTGCTTCTCTGAAGGAGAATTGGGCTAGAGAAATGAGTTCTTGGAAATGCTACTGGCATCAAATCTAAGGTATTCTGTTGCTAACCAAAAGTTTTGCGGCTCAAATCCATCAGCTGTTCTTCTGGAGAAAGGTGAACAGTCTTCTTCTGCTATGAATTACAGCCTTGCAAACATGATTTAGGGACCATGAGTTGGAATTGACTGGGTAACAGTGGGTTTTTTTGGTTTGGAATCTTAATCTTTAAAGTTAGTAATCTTTTCACTAGATTCAATAGCTGTTTTGCATCTCATCTTGTATCTTTAGTCGCCAGCAGAGGGCTGGGTACTTCCTGAGGTGTTTAATGTGTGACTGGCTTCTGGGTGCTCTGATATTGCCTCTGACTAAGTGCATGTGGCCACTTCTTTCACAATTGACTTGAGTACTAATTTATGGAGTTTAGTACCTGGGACATATGCTTTAGAACAACAAATAATCCTGTTTATTGATTAATGAAATACAAATGGGTTCTTCAAATTATCAAGTAGAAAAAGCATGTCTTTGATTATAGAAACAGAATCTAGTAGATTAGATTACTTAGCTAAATTTAAGACCACCATTTACCTCAATGGAATTTATTGTTTTGATTGTGTGGAATTAAGAGCTTTTGACTATTACTAATGTGTCACTCACCCCTTGCTATTGAGTTGGAACTGACTCATAGCTAACCCTCTTGGTTCCCCAGGTTCTAAATTGCACAAGAGGAGATTGTTTAATCTTTCTCTTGAGGAGCAACTATCCATTAGATCCTCAAGAGAAGCTTGGCCTTTGGGTCAGCAACACAACACCCAAGGACAAGGCCATCTAGATACACTATTGTGTTGTTTGTGAAAATAAAGGGAACCAACACCACAAATCAAAGGCATTGATTCTCTTCTCATCGTTAGTCATTGTCCAGCTCTCTGATGCATGGCAAGTAACCTATCATGGTATTACCAATGGTAGTGGCCCAGTGGTGAGAATCACTTTGCTCTTTTTTTTTAAAAAAATTGTGTTTTATACAATCATTGTCATACATTGTGTTTTATAAAATTAACCACCATTGAACTATGCTCACTATGTCCCATCTTTTCATGCCCCACTAGATCTCTCCTAATTCCGTTACCCACTACCTCTGCTCATTAAATTAATTGTATTCTTGATGTTGAGCTTCAATTCATGTTGAAGACTATACTCCTTGCTCTTCTGTAACAAAGGTTTCAGGTTCTCTCAGTTTCAGCAAGCAAAGTTGTGTACTCTGCATAGTCCAGGTTGTTGATGTGTCTTCCTCCAAACCTGATGCCACATTCCTCTTTATTAAAGTCCAGCCTCCCAATTGATCAGTTCTGCATATAAATTGAAAAAGTATGGAAGCAGGATGCATCCTTGATGTCCTGTTTTTATGATTTTGAATCATACAGTGTTTCCTTGCTCTGTTCTGATGACTGTTTTCTGGTCCAAGTATAGTTTTTGCATGAGCACAATCAAGTGTTCTGGGATTCCCATTCTTCTCAAGGTTAATCACAGTTTCTTGTGATCCACATAGTCAAATGCCTTTGCATAGTCAGTGAAGCACAGTTAGACTTTCCTCGGGTACTAACTGCCTTAAGCCAAGATCTATATGACATTGGAAATGATATCCCTAGTGCTGCAGCCTCTTCTAAGCCAAGCTTTTTTAGTTCATAGTTTTCTGTCAATTTCCACACTCTGTCAGATCATTTTTTCTGAAATGGGAATAAATATGGATTTCTTCCTGTTAATTGGCTAGGTAGTTGCACTCCAGACTTCTTGGCACAACCTGGTGAGTGTGTCCAAAGCTGGATCTGTTTGTTGAAATATGTCAATTAGTGTGCCATCAATTCTAGGGGCTTGTTTTTTGGTTAATTTCTTCAGCAGCTTGAATTTGCTCTTTCATAACCATTGCCTCCTGATCATATGTTGGTTCATAAAGTTCTTCTGTGACAGCCAGTTCTTCTTGATACACTGTGTACTCCTTCTATTGTCTTTTAATGCTTCCTTGATTATTCAACATTCTGCTCATCTCATCTCATCTCATCTCATCTCATCTCATCTCATCTCATCCTTAAGTATTGCAACTCGAGGCTTGAATTTGTTTAGTTCTTTAACCTTAAGAAAGCTGAGCGAGTTAGTTCTTTTTGATTTTCTGACTCCAGCTCTCTGCACATTTTATTACAATGCTTTGCTTTGTCTCTCTATACTGTCTTTTGAAATCCTCCCACTCCGCTTCTTCTTGATTTCTTCCTTTTGTTTTGGCTTTTCAACTCTCTAGTGCAATATTCAGAGTCCCTTCTGATATCCATCTAGGTCTTTTCTTCCTGTTCTGTCTTTGTAATGATGCATTTTTCATGGATAATATTGTTGATATCCTCCCACAGTTCATCTGGTCTTCACTCACTAGTGTTCATGTTCTCAAACCTATTTCTAAGACGGTTTTTAAATTCAGGAGGGTCAACTTTTGGTTCTTGTGGATTTGCTTTACTATGCAAATTTACAATGCAACTCCAACTCCTAATTTGGATCACATCTCTCTTGCTGCTTTTTCTTTGTCTATCCTTTCTTCCTTTCTCTCATTTTCTATGAAACATTTAAGCTCTTTCCCTCCTCAGGACTCTGATCATCTCTCCCTCTGCATTCATTGCTTTCTACACATGTCTTTACTCATCCTTTCATTACTTCTTCATTTAAGTGTCTCTCATTTCTGAGGTCATTAAAAAAATATCCTTTTCAAAAGACTCTCCTCTGTTTACCAAATTGGAAGCAGGTTGCCCTTGTAAATCAAAGAATGAACATAACTTTATCAGAATTTGTTTGTTGCCTTATTAACTATTTTACTTATAGTCTGTGACCCATGTGAGGACAGAAATAAAGAATCATTTCCTTATCATTATATACCCAATGCACAGTACATAGTACATGCTCAATAAAAACTGGCTTGAGTAAATAGGAGAGTGGCTATTACCAATGCTTTGTTGACAAAGTTCTATTTGCTGTTGAATCCTTAGATTCCCTGTTCTTCATCTTCTAAAGAGATGAAATCCATTACCAGGATAAGAAGAACATTTTATAGAGTAAGTATTTAACAAAAAAAAAAAGTGAAACAATTGGATTTTTTAAAAATATGAAAATTTGCTCCATTAATATTTCTACTTTCTCTGCAGATTGGAAAGAAAGGCATATACAAAGCCATTGGTGAACTAGATATCCTTCTTTCCTGGATTAAAAACTTTCTGGAAAGCATTATATTTTGAGATATTTTTTTTTTATGATCACTATTAGAAACCAATTCCAAACATTCATTTCCTGGTCTCTGCTCATTTAAAAAATTTAGTACAGAGTACCTATTCAGAGTAGACTAAAAGAATTTTACTAAATGTTGCTTTGGAAATAAATTATCACTAACACATGGATCATTTACATTTTAAGGAGTGTTTATTATTTGTCCATGTTTTGTTATTCACAGTATGATTTTAATTTAAAGTTCTAGAATTTTAAATAGCTTATGTAATAATATTTGAAGAGGGAAAAGAACTGATTTCTGCATTTAATATAATGTTATTGAGATGCAGGTAGTTCTATGTAAATAGATATTGTCTGTTTAGGGGTTTGACGATTGCTCAGTATGTTCAATGTGACCTTAGCTCTTCACAGACATTGATTTCAATTAAATAAACTGATTTTTTCTTTCTCCTGGTATCCTTTTAATGACAATATACTAGAACTTCATTGAATGTAATGAGCAATGACTAGATCAGACAGGAGATAGCTAACTAAGGGTTTTGAATGATTTGCTGGGAAGGTCTTTGTGTGATAACACCAGCCACAAAGACCACAAGTATGAGAGTTGAAATGATGCTGAAGCTTTATTTTGGGTGCTGTGTTCTTAGGAAAGTTGATGTGGGGAAAATAGAGGTCCAAGTACAGCTTAAATTCCACTACAGTAAGCATATAATACTGTCTAAAACTTTATTTGGACAACTAGCCCTCCAGTAAGATGAGCCATATAGTATGGACAATGCATTGCTTTAAGTGGACTCTCCTTCTCAGCTACCCTTTATTCAAGGAAGGAGAAGTTTCTGGCACTTGTCCTCCTTGCAGCCAGCCACAGTCAGTTCCACATGAAGCAGCCTACACTGTGGTGTAAGTATTCTGTGGAATGAACAGAACACCCTCACTGATTTGGCACTTGCCACCTCTTCTTCTCTTTGTTTTTCTTTTAGTCAATTCTCCTTTTCAATTACATGTTAATGTTGTACCCACAGGAGCTCTGTTTTCTGGGTCAATTTTTACTAGGGATGGCTTCTTATTCCAGAATTACACTTTTGTTCTGGATTCACCTCTTTCCCCCCATTAAATATGGTACTTCCCATCGCATGGCTGTTGAGGCTCTCATTATTAGAGAAGTCTAAAAAAAAGAGAAGTGCAGTGGGCAGTAGGGGGTTAGTTTAGCTAAAACTAGAGGCTCTCACATCATCATATGCTGCAAATCCAGAGCTCTCCAGGGCTTTCCAGAGCAGCTTACAGGATACCAGTGGCTAGGTAGCCTTTTTCTTTCAGGAACATGACTAGAATTTGGATCTGAAAAATCATGAACCTCTTACTGGCTTTGCCATGAACCAAAAAAAAGACATAATACATCCACAGCCTCTCATTTTCCCACTTTTTGAGAGGTCACTGTTTCCCAGTAACAAGAGTTTCCTCCCAGCTAAATTTACATGTGCTCAACTTCTGTTAGGCTCAGCCCCTATTCCGCATCATAAACCATTGAAAAATTGCTCTATTACTTAAGTACTCTAGTCATCACACACACACACACACGCGCGCGCGCACACACAGATAGACGATAACCCATCTTCTACCTTAGAGCTGCTGCTGGATTCAAACAGGCAGAGAGGCACCACCTTTTTGTCAGCAACCTAATCCCTTGCCCACTAGGCCACTGGAGCTCCCTTGGACAGAGTAGACCATTAGAAAAATTTGCTGTCAAGGATCTCTCCAGAGTGCTGAAGAGCAAAGATGTCAGTCTAGAAACGAAGGTGTCTTTGATCAAGTCATGGACTTCACAATTACTTGTTATGCATCAGAGATATGGAAAGTAATTAAGGATGACAGAAGAAGAATTGATGCCTTTGAGCTGTGGTGTCGGAGAAGAGGATTGAACATATCATGAATTGCCAAGAGAACAAACAGATCTGTCCTGGAGAGAATGAAACAAAGCGGTTCTTTGGAGGCAAGAATTTTGAGATTCTGTCTCACATACTTTAGGCATATAGCCAGGAGATACTGGTCTTTGGAGAAGACTATCAGGTTTGGAAAGCTTGAGGGACAGTGCAGCAATGGATGTAGTGGATTGACATAATAACTGGGGTAATAATAGTAGGTGTGTCGGAGACACAGTGAAATTAACTCAGGATAGAGCATGGTTCAGAGCTATTTTGCATAGGGTCACTATGAGTCATGGTTGACATGACAGCACATAACAACAACAAGAAGAACTAGTCATCAGACTAAGAGAACTCTACATGGTTTAAAATTTAAAAAAGGTATGGTTCAGAGCTGTATCCTTTCTCCATACCTATTTAATCTGGATGCTGAAGAAATCATTCAAGAAGCTGGACTCTATGAAGAATAATGTGACACCAGGATTGGAGGAAGACTAATCAATAACCTTTGTGATGTAGAGCACACAAACTTGCTTGCTGAAAGTGAGGAAGACTTGAAGTGATTGCTGTAAAAGATCAAACTCTGTAGGTTTGTCTCAACATTAAGAAAGCAAAAACTTACCATTGGACTGATAGGCAACATCATGGTAAATGGAGAAAAGATTGAAACTGTCAAGGACTTAATTTTACTTGGATGCACAACCAATACACTTAGTACTAGCAGTTAGGGGGACAAGAGACCTATTGTACTCAGAAAGTCAGGGACTTCTCCAAATTTTTGAGATGCAATGATGTGGGTTTGAGTACTAAGGCAGCCTAATTCAAGCCATCATCTTTTCAGCTATGCATCTGAGAGCTAGATAATGAATAAGGATGACAGAAGAAGAACTGAAGCCTTTGAACTGTGGTGTTGGAGAAGAGGACTGAATATAACCTGGACTGCCAAAAGAATAAACAGATAAATATTAGAGAAGTTGTAGCCTAGGAGGCAAAGATGATAAAGCTTCATTGCACATACTTCTGGCATGTTGCTAGGAGAGGCTATTCCCTAGACAGAGACATCATGCTTGGAAAGGTGGAGAGATGGCAAAAGAGAGGAAGAACCTCAATCAGGTGGATTGAAGCAGTGACTGCAGCAATGGGCTTTAGTATATCAGATTATGAGAATGACACAGGATAGGACAGGGTAGAGATCTGTTGTTCATCGGGTCACTATGAGTTGTACTTGACTAATGGCACCTAACAACAACCAGACATTGGGGGTCCAGAACATTAATATTTTTTTTCAGGAAGCAAAAAAATATTTATTATGCAGACTACAGGTGGTACTTCTCTGACGGTTCAAATGGTGGGAGAAAGACGGGCAATTTCCTCTTGTGTGATTTACAGTTGCCAAAAATCTACTGAAGTGTGAGCTCTGAGTTGTCCCAGTCCTTATAATTCCTGTTTTCATTAATTTTTAGAGTTACTCAATATATTTTTCATTTTAAAACTTTTTGCTTTGCCTCAAACAGTTCAAAGTTTGCTAAACTCAGTCAGGAGTATCTGAAATAACTAGAGTTGCCATAATATCATAAATGGATGACTTTAAAGAACAGATATTTATTTTCTCACTATTCTGGAAGCTTAATGTCTTGTCTGTGTTGATTCTTCTAGAAGTCTCTTGTAAATTCTGGTGTCTTCTGAGGAAACCTTGATATTTCTTGCCGTCTCACTTAATCTTACAAGTCTCTGTGTTTATTCTGACATTTTTATTACTCAAGAGTGGTTATGTTTAGACCCATTCTACATGGTATGATTTTATTATACAACGAAAAAAGAGCTGCTTACAAACAGGGTCTCATTCACAGGGTCAGAAATTCAACACATATTTTGGAATGATATAATTCAGTACACAACAACAGGAATTTAATCATAAAAGAGTAGTCACCACCAAGCTAAAAACAAAGAAACAATACTCATGTGCTGGTATCTATTAACAGACATTTTATTTTCTTCAATAATGATAGAAAAGCATAGTTCTTGTATTTCTGAATGTTGTCTTGGGAGCTGTCAAGTCAGCTCTGACTGAGCAATCCTATAAACAACTAAAGGAAACTCTGACCTTGTGCAATCCTCTAGGAAACAGCTTGTAGGAAATAGACCTGCCATTATATCTGGGCCAAATAGCAACATCATGATAGCTGGAAAAGAGATTGAGATTGTTAACAATTTCAGCTTATTCGGATCTACAATCAAAGTTCTTGGCATTAGGAGCCAAGAAATCAAAAGATGAATTGCATTAAAAAAATCTGTTGTCAGGGACCTTTCCAGAGTACTGAAGAGCCAGAATGTCAGTCAAGAGACTAAGTTGTGCCTGATCCAGGCCATGGTCTTCTCAATTCCTTGTTATGCATCAGAGAGCTGGACAATGAGCAAAGATAACAGAAGAATTGATGCCTTTGAGTTGTGAGGCTGCAGAAGATTCTTGAACATTACCATGGACTGCAAAGACAACCAGCAGGTCTATTCTGGAGAGGGTGAAACTAAGCTGCTCCTTGGAAGCAAGGATTTTGAGACTCTGTCTCACATACTTTAGGCATGTAGTCAGGAGGGACCAATCTTTGGAGAAGAATATCACGCTTGGAAACCTCGAGGGACAATGCAGGAGAAGAAGACACTGGATGATATGAATTGACACAGTACCTGGGGTATGGACTCAGGGTCAAATCCTTGGTTTCACAGCCCCCCTCTCTGACTTTCTCCAAACCAGGGATTTGAGAAATGGTTGTAAACCCTAAATGCCCATGGGATGCTTTATAAACTCAACATCCATTAAACATTTGCAAAGAGAGATATCTTCTGGTAGACTAACCATTTGCTTTTTGAATCATAACAAACTAAAAATGGGAGACTAATTGTTTACAACTATTTGTTTGAATACATTTTTCCCCCAGCGTAGAAATAGAGCTGTTGAACAACCTTTTACTATGGGACACAGGAGAAGGAGCTTGAAGTACTAGAGTGGGTTGGAGAGAGTCCTACAGTGAGACCAGGAGACTCAGCTATCACCAACTTCCTTCTTGTCTTTGCCTTCATCCTCAGAGAATCGCCGTGCACAATAATGACTCTCTTCTAAGCCAAAGCGTGTACCCTTCACAGCTGTTTTCAGGTTCTTCTCTTTCATTGGTATGTTAGTATTGACTTTCTGGTTTCTTGACTGCCTCCAGCACATCTGAATGTAGGCTTCACAGGGCAGGGGTTTGCCTATTTGCACCCCTGCAGGATCTCCATCACGTTAACAAACCGAGGTCTACACAGTGGGGTACTACTTCCACAGACATTAAACATGCAGATACATGAGAAGGTTGGTTGAAATCTGGGTTCTGCTGTTCCTGGGATGTGTGGCCATTCCCGGGTCACTCAGACGCTGGAGTATGTTTCTGGATCCATCTCAATTGAAAATAGCCTCCGTTCATACTCTAGTTACATGTCCTTGTACTGTGAAGGCCTGCTGTCTCCAGGTACTTTGGCCTTCTCAATCTCATCCATGCCCTGTTCTCTGCATCTGCCTCTACCTTCGCCCAGGACCCTTCTAGGCCTGGATTATTTCTTTTTATTTTTAAGATTCAGTGAAAACATAATTCAGATGTTAATGGTTTCACATATGCTGCAGTTATTCACAAAATTTACCATAATTACAATGACTTAGTGTGTGTATAGTGAGTCTCTCTCATTGTACTCTCACAGTCTGATTTCTTGAAGTTTTGCTCAAAGCTTCATGCATGTTAACTGCTTAATAAAAGGTATTTTTAATCAGAAAGTGAATAAAAGGGAATTGGATTGGATGATCTCCATTGTTTCTTTTGGACCTAGTACTCTCTCCTGCCATATCTCACTGGCTCTTATGAGGAATGTGATGAAGCAGTGCTCGCCAACTTTTGTCCCTTATTAGAACCTATACTACTATTATAGGGAGCCGAGGAGGTGTACTTCTTAGGGAATGGCTCTGCTAACCAAGGAGTGTTTGTCTAGTGATTCAAATCCACCAGTGGCTCTACACGAGAAAGATGGGAAATCTGATTACAGTCCCAAAACACACACTCACTGGTAGGTCAGGTATGAATTAGTTCCAACTTGATGGCAATGAGGTTTTGAGTTTTATACGGCGCTTAGAAGTGGTTAGATAATAATAGAACTTTTATTATCATTTTGTACATGTATAACTATGAATCACTTGTTATGCATCAGAGAGTTGGACAATGACCAAGGAGGATAGAAGGAGAATTGATGCCTTTGAGCTGTGGTGCTGGAGAAGAGTATTGAGAATACCATGGACTGCTAGGAAAACAAACAGATTTGTCCTGGAAAGGGTTAAACCGGGTGGCTCCTTGGAGGCAAGGATTCTGAGGCTCCGTCTAACATACTTTGGACATGTTGTGAGGAGAGACCGGTCCTTGGAGAGGGACATCATGCTTGGGAGGGTGGAGGGACAGCGCAGGAGAGGAAGGCCCTCTATGAGGTGGATTGATTCAGTGACTGGGATAATTGGGATGGGAGTGTCAGAGACGGTGCGATTGGCACAGGACAGAGCGGAATTTAGGGCTGTTGTACATAGGGTGGCTATGAGTCGCAGGCGACTTGACGGCACATAACAACAACAACAACAACATAACTATGAATTTAAATCACAGCTTTTAAAAAGCTTGTTCCAAACAAAAAGTAGTTGTAAATAATTAGGTGACTCTGAAGAGCGATTACCATTCATTCATCTGTGTATTACATAAATCATCTTGTAAGCACCAAAACTTCCAAACTCTTAGGGGAAGGTGTCTCACACTTTAGGAAACAATGCATTATAATGAATTTCCGCTGTCTCATTCAGGCACAATTTAGAAATACTTAGAATTTAGAACTTGATAATTTTAACCTGCCCACAGATACCAGTTTAGAGAAAGCCAAGCCATGATGTTTCAAACTGGTTTCAGAGCGTCTGTCATTGTTTCCGGAGTTGGAGGTATGCAAGCACGCTCACTCAGACATTCCATGGTTCTGGTGAGGGTAGCTCTCAAGAGGGGGTGCAAAGATGGCAGCACTACCATCACCCTTCCCTCATCACCCCTCCGTGGCAGCAGACCCCACTCAGGGAGCCATGATCCCTGCCACTTGCAAGGAAATACACTGTGACGGTCACTGCCCTTCCTATTAGTGAGGGCTCTCGGGCAGTCAGATGTACACGCAGTGGGAGGAACAAAAAGTGAAAGCTCAGCCAGCCTGCAATCTGCAGTCAAAGGCAGATGCAGATCTGTGCTGTGAGTTACTGTACATCATAAAAATTCATGAGCATGGGCTTCTTTAACTTGACAATAAGATGTTAACTAAAATTAGGACCGATCAATTCTATGGACATTAAATTCTTCTTATTTCCTGATCAGTCATGACTGAGGCAGTAATGCGAAATAAAATTTATAGTCTGTAGTTAGCAGTTTACATCCTAGGAAGGAAGACAGTCATGAAAACAAAGAATTCCACCACAAAGGGCGAACAGTAATAGAGAAACAGATGAAGTGTGGTAGCGTGGAGGCTGGGACAAATTTTGCTGAGTAGATGAAATTTAAGGTAACTTAGCTTTTAAGACTTAATTCAAGTATCACCTCCTCCAGCAAGCCTTCCTTGATTCTCCATCCTTGACTCCCAGAAAACATTAGTGGCTCCTTTCATTGTATGTTTTAAGAACTACATTCATCTTGTTATATTGTAATTTTATGCTTGTTTACTCATCTCTTTTTTGAAGACACAAATTTAGTTCTACCCAGCATCATGTGTCTTCAGAGCCACTCATGGTGGTGAGCATATTACCAGCATTTAGGAAGTAACATAACAACAGAAAAAGTTTACAATGAAGCTGGCAAGGGGGAAATGGGTTTGGAAGATGTTTAGGAAGTGAAATTGCTAAGGCTTAATAGTCAGTTGTGAGTGGGTGTAAAAATGATGTGGGGGTCGCATTTGAGCTCATCTGACTTCATGAAGGACCACACAGTGGAAAAAAGCATCATCATGGGAGAGGCGGAAAGTCAGAGAAAGAGGGCTTCAACAAGATGAATGGACTCAGTGACTGTAACAACTGGTTTGAGCGTATTAGAAATTATGAGGATGGTACAGGATAGGGCAAGCCTCAGATCTGTTGTTAATTCAGTCACTATGAGTTATAGTTAACTTGATGGAACCCAAGAACAACAATTCGTGAGGGGAAAAGGAGAATCATATCAACACCTGCAATTCAAGGGTGATTCCTATGAGGTCAGACATGCCTCTGCTTGCCAACTTTATTACCAGTTCTGACACCAATCTTTCCTCCTACAATGCTTGTCGCTTCTCTGTTGTATTCAGTAATTCATTGCAATGGCAACACAAAACTCACTGATGGATTCACAGTTATGGGTTTACTAAGGAAATATTCAGGACCAGGAATGACTCGGGGAAAAAGGTCTGTAAGAAGGACAACCAGCTGTGTAATAACAAGGACAAATCAGCCATGTCTGAAGGCAGGTCTCTCTTAAGCCAATAGACCTGCGGGGTCAAGTGCTCTTGATTTCTGCTGTGCTCCAGCAGTGTTACTGTTGAACTCTGCCTGTATGTGTTCCGCAAAGCTCCCTACTCTGCCAGTAAGCCTCTTGTACAAAGGCTCTAGTTTAGTGACTCAGCAGACCTAACTCCACAGATAAATGCCTAGAGGCTCACACCTATTGTACCAGCAAGTGTTTGACCCCCCTTCCTGTCAGTCACGTGGTTCTGCCTCCTGTTTATTTGTTGCTGCCTCTTGCTACTTAAATTGCCTCTTAATGATATAGCTCTCCATCTCCTGGGTTTAGGAGTTTCAGTGAGGGGATCACGGATGGGTACAAGTGACACTCTCTGCTCCTGTCCAAGATGGCTCATTTTAAGTCTAGCGTTATGGTAAAATTGAGAAATCAATTTTAATTTTAGGAATAAAATAAAATGCCCCTTACTTACATTTATAGCAAGCTATCCATTTGCTTTAACAGGATGGTGAAGATATTGAGATTGTTCATAGCTTTAGTTTGCTTTGCTTCACTGTCAACACTCTTGGCACCAGCAGCCAGGAAATGAAAAGACGCATTGCGATGGGAAAGTCTACTGTTAGGGACCTCTCCAAAGTACTGAAGAACAATGGTGTCACTATGGAGGAGACTAAGGTGCACCTGATATAGGCCATGGTCTTTGTAATCACTTGCTATCCATCAGAGAACTGGACAAGGACGAAGGAGGATAGGAGAATTGATGCTGTTGAGCTGTGGTGCTGGAGAAGAGTATTTCATATACCATGGACTGCTAAGAAAATGAACAGGTTCATCCTAGAGAGGGTTAAACTGGGCTGCTCCTTGGAGGCAAAGATTCTGAAGCTTTGTCTAACATACTTCGGACATGTTGCAAGGAAGGACCAGTCCTTGGAGAAGGACATCATGCTTGGGAGAGAGGAGGGACAGCTCAAGAGAGGAAGACCCTCTATGAGATGAATTGATACAGTGACCGGGGTAATGGGAGTATGTGTGTTAGAGACAGTGAGATTGGCACTGGATAGAGCAGGGTTTAGGGCTGTTGTACATAGGGTTGTTATGAATCGCAGGTGACTTGATGGCACATAACAACAACAACATCCATTCACCGTGGTGGACCACAGTAGCCCACATTTGTGTATTCTTATACAAAATCTTGATGGAAGTTACAGGCATTGTTGTTATTAGGTGCCATCAAGTAGATTACAACTCATAGCCACCCTATGAACAGCCAAGCTGAATCCTGCCCTGTCCTGTGCCATCCCCATCATCTCGGAACCATTTGAGCCCACTGCTGAAGCCACCTGATACTCTGTCTTGTTGAGGGTCTTCAAAGTTGCAAGCTGATAGTTACATAAATGATGAATTTTCCACCTCAGGAACAAAAGTTAATATAGAGTCACTTCTATATTCAAGGAAGGCTTTAAAAAGTGTTCTTTATTATGGATAGTTATTAATCCAGCTATGCAGGGAAGAGAAGGAAAACACATATTAGGTGACAAATAGCTATTACTGTTTGCTTGGATCGATAAGCAACATTATAATTGTTGTTTTTAAATGTCATCGAGTCATAGAAACCCTATGAACCTTGTTCTGAACCTTGTTCCATCTGGTGATAGATGGACAAAAGATTGAATTTGTTAAATATTTACTTACATCCACAATTAATATCCATGATATCAGCAATCAAGAAATAAAAAGATACGTTGATTTGGGAAAATCTTTTATCAAATGTCTTACCAAGATTTTAAAGAGCAAGGATGTCAGTTCGAAGACCAAAGTGCATCTGATCCAAGCCGTGGTATTTTAAATTTCTTCCTATGCATGTGAAACTTGTATTTTGAGGAAGGATGACAGAAGAACAATCAATGCCTTCGCACGGCAGCATTGGAGAAGAGTACGGAACATTTCATCCCCTGGCAAAAGAATAAAAAAGTCTGCCTTGGGGGAGGTGCAACCAGTATGCTCCTTGGTGGCAAAGATGGTGAAGTTTCATTTCGTATACTTGGAGTATGTTGTCATGAGAGGCAGTCCTTGTAGGAAGACATTCTGGGGAAGGTGGAGAGACAGAGAAAAGGAGGAAGACCCTCAAAAAGATGGACTGACACACTGACTATAACAATGGGCTCAAGCATGGTTAGGATGGTGCAGGATAGGGCAAAGTTCAGATTTTTTTGTTCTAAGAATTACACTGAGTCTTAGTTGACTTGATGGCCCCTAATAACAACAACAGCCATTGCTGATACTTTGACAGATGACTGTCAAATTCCCTTATTCCCATCTCAGCGTCTTCACCTCCTCTCATCAATTTTCCTCTTCTCCAGGCCAAACAGGTCCAGGTTTTCCCAACTGCTCTCAGATGGAATCTTTCGAGTACTCTCACTGTTTCTAGGCTAGTCTCCTCCAAACTCATCGGTTCTTAATGAATCCTTTCTGGGTTTTGGGGATGATGCTCTTTTATTTAGATGAAACACCTTCTTGCTTTTCTCTTTTACACTCTATTGGGGACTTAGCAAATGATAAAAATGGACTGGTTAATGGTATTGGTTAAACAACATAATGAACATATTTCATGTCCGAACAGTACATATCACGATTGTTGAAACAGCAAATGTGCTTACTGCAGAACTGGAGCTATCACAGAATATTAAAAACCAACCAACCAACCAACCAACCAACCCACCCACATTTCTCCACCTCTCCACTACTATTTTATTAGTATTTCTATTTTTATTAAAAAACAATAAACATGATACATCTTCAAGGATATGAACATGTACGGCCAAGCACAATCAATAAGAGTGCATCTAAATTCCAAAATCAATCTCCATAATAGTCTATG
>NW_006399797.1:14430511-14449203 GCF_000299155.1 Elephantulus edwardii | reverse complement strand
CAGTCACTGAATCAATCCATCTCATAGAGGGTCTTCCTCTCCTGCACTGTCCCTCCACCCTCCCAAGCATGATGTCCCTCTCCAAGGACTGTCCCCTCCCTGCAACATGTCCAAAGTATATCAGATGAAACTTCAGAATCCTTGCCTCTAAGAAGCAGCATGGCTTCACCCTCTCTAGGACAAACTCGTTCATTCTGTTAGTAGTCCATGATATATATTCAATACTCTTCTCCAGCACCACAGCTCAAAGGCATAATTCTCCTTGTATCATCCCTAGTCATTGTCTAGCTCTCTGAAGCATAACAAGTGATTGCTAAGACCATGGCTTGTATCAGGCACACCATAGTCTCCAGACTGACTTCATTGCTCTTCAGTACTTTGGATAGGTCTCTGACAGCAGACTTTCCCAACAAAATACATCTTTTAATTTCCTGGCTGCTGGTGCCGAGAGTTGTTGATTGTGGAGCGAAGCAAACTAAAGCTGTTTATAATTGTATGTATATGTATGTATATGTGTATGTGTATACATGTATATGTATATATACTGTGCTTATTAATTTTAATAGTGGCAAAGCATTCTGTGTAATAAGTAGAAGATGATTTAATTAACCATTCCATTTTTCTAGTTTTCCTTTTCTGTACATAAAACAAGAGCTCTGATAGTATAGTCCATAGTAAGTTGTTCTGTGAACCCAAAGGCTGTGTGTCTCTGGTGGTTTGAATCCACAAGGCTCTTTCTAGGATAAAGAGGAACAGTCTCCCCCCATCAAGAAGTACAGCCTTGGAAATCTGAAAGGTCACTGAGTGGGGCCTAATGGCAGTAAGTTTTGTTTTTGTGCATATCATGTATACATTTTTTGTAACCTACCTCTATCTAGCTATTACATTTTTATCGAAATGCTTTCTAGAAATATCTTAAGTAATGGCAAATTACTTTCCATAGCTGGAATAGTTTTTACTGGCCCCACCTTTTTGCTAACACCAGATATTCTCATATTTTCAACATTAGCTTTCTTGTCTGATGGCCAGATGGTCAGCGTTTTAGCTTGCATTCCCTTGACAACTAGACAAACTTATCACCTTTTTTGTATGTATCCTTTTCTTTTCAATTTTCTTTTTCTGAGATATGGCCCCAAATATCCCACAGATGATTTTTTAAAAGTAGTTTGAGATCTTATCTGAGGCTAACAAAATTATACCTTTTTAGTTGGTTTTAACCTGTAAGATAATTTCCTATGTGGAAGCATACCGTGGACATCACATTACACTTCATTTGCATCAGTTCAAGGTCAGCATCTCCCATCAAAAGGCTGATATGGACAAGGTATCCCCCAAAGTCTCAGCCTATGCTGGGTGGCTTCTCCTCATTAGCTGTTTGTTGCTCTGGGCATTTATGAAGAAAAGTCCAAACATGAACGTAGATATTTGCATTTGTTGTGGGACACGAGCATGGGGACTGAGAAAACAATAGGATTATGAAGACCCTCAGTATTTAGGTCCTGTCCAGGGCATATGATCCAACAAGCAAATTAAGCACAGGTTTATTTGTGCTTACTTCCTAATCTATAGTCAACAATTTCCCTTTAGTCTTACCAGATCCTGTACAATTTTTCAGTACAGATGAATAAATAAGCAATAGTAGTAAGCCTGTGCGTCTGATACAGGCCATGGTCTTTGCAATCATTTGTTATGCATCAGAGAGTTGGACAATGATTAGGGAGGATAGAAGGAGAATTGATGCCTTTGAGCTGTGGTGCTGGAGAAGAGTATTGAATGTACCCTGGATTGCCAAGAAAACAAACAGATTCAACCTGGAGAAGGTTAAACCAGGCTGCTCCTTGGAGGCAAGGATTCTGGGGCTTCGTCTGACACACTTTGGACATGTTATAAGGAGAGACAGGTCCTTGGAGAGGGACATCATGCTTGGGAGGGTGGAGGGACAGCGCAGGAGGGGAAGACCCTCTATGAGGTGGATTGATTCCGTGACTGGGGTAATCAGGATGGGTGTGTCAGAGGCAATGCGATTGGCACAGGATAGAGCAGGGTTTAGGGCTGTTGTACATAAGGTCGCTATTAGTTGCAAGCGACTCTATGGCACATAACAACAACAACAGTAAGCCTGTGCTCATCTTGCTTATTGGATAATCTGACACTGGTCTTTTTAAAGCTTCTCTTTCTGCTCCTACCTTTCCCAGATTGAGCCACCATCTAATCCGTACCTACTTAGGATATGCCATGCCTGCATCAAATTTCTGTAAACGAACTTTGAACTATTAACTTCTGAAGCCCTTTTAAGACCAGGGAAAGTACACTGATGTCTTCTAAGGCCTCAGTTCTATCATTAAATGTCTTCTTCCATCACAGGTTTTACATTTTTTAACTAATTGGGAGAAATGTCTTTATAAATAAAGGTAGTTGTCACACACAAAAAGAAACCTTAAAGAGGTGGCCATCCTGTTTACTATCACAAGCCTCCTACCGTGGCATTTCATAACCGCTTCTCCACTTTTTTAGAGAGCTCTGGTGGCCTGCTGCAACCCCCAAGGCAAGTGATTCAAGTCCATCAGCTGGTCTGCGGGAGAAGGATGGGCAATCTCCCCCCAGGAGATTTATTGCCTCTGAAAACTTACTGGAGGGTCAGCTTTGGGTTGGTTCTGACTCAATGGCAAACAACAACAACAACTAGTTTTAATACCTTCTACTTCATTTCTATTGTGAGATGAAGCTTCTCCATCCCTGCCTCCAAGGACCACTCTGGCTGCACTTTCTATAAGATATTTGTGTTTGGTTGTTTTGCAGTCCTTGGGAACCTCAGCTCTCTTCTTCAATTCCATAACGCAAAGGTATCAATCCATTTTCTGTTATCCTTATTCATTGTCCAGCACTCAGATACATAGCAAGTGATCAAAAAGACCATGGTTTGAATCAGGCACACTTTAGTTTTAAGCTGGCATGATTGTTCTTCAGTATTTTGGGAAGTTCCTTAACAGTACACTTTCCAGGTCCAAATATGTCTTTTGATTTCTTGATTGCTGGTACTGATGGTGCTGATTTTGGATACAAGATAAAATAATTGACACCTTCAGTCTTACTTCAGTCTTATTTACACCTATCATAATGTTGCCTTATTGGCTCAGTGGTGAAGATCTTTGTTTTCTTGACGTTGTGAAGTTATCATATTGAACACTGTAATCTTTGATCTTCCGAAACAAGGGTTTCATGTCCTCTTTACTTTCAGCAAGCCAAATTCTAAAACACATCTGCATAGTGCAAGTTGTTGATGAGTCTTCCTCTGATTCTACTACTATATTCTTCATAAAGCACAGCTTTTTGAATAATGTGTTCAGCGTATGTATTGAACAGGTATGGTACAATGATACAGTCCTGATGCATACATTTCTCTATTCTAAACCATGTAGCATTCCCTTGCTCTCTATTCTGACAACAGCTTCATGGTCTAGGTACAGATTTTGCATGAGCACAATCAAGTATTATGGATTTCTTCTCCTCCTCAAGGTTATCCATAATTTGTTATGATCCACACAGTCAAATGCTTTTGTGTAGTCAATAACACTAACAGACGTTCTTCTGATGCTTTCTGATTTCAATCAAGATCCATCTGACCTCAACAATGGTATCCTGGTGTCATGGCTTCTAAATCAAGCTTGAACTTCTGGTTGTTCTGTGTCAATGTTCTCTTCTAGTTGGTTTTGGATGATGTTCAGCAGTATTTTGCTTGCACGTTAATGATATTGTTCAGTAATTTCCATACTCTGATGGATCATTCTTGGGAGTGGGAATAAAACCAGTTTTCTTCCAGTCAGGCATGTAACTATCTTCTAAATTTCCTAGCATAGACTGGTGAGCACGTCTAGAGCTGTATCTGTTAATTGAAACATATCAATTGATATTCCATAGATTCCTGGGGTTTTATTTTTTGCCAATATCTTTAGTGCAGTTTGAACTTCTTCTCTCATCACCACTGGCTTTTTATCATTTGTGACTTTCTGATATATTTCAGTGTTAGCTGGTTCTATTTGATATAATGATTCTGTGTTTTCCCTCCATCTTCTTTTGCTGCTTCCTGGATCATTCAAGATTTTTCCCATAGCATCTCTCAGTATCGTAACTTGATGCTTGAGTTAGTTTTTCAGTTCTTTCAGCTTGAGAAATTCTGAGTTCATTCTTTCTTATTCTCTAACTTTAGCTCTTTGTATATTTTGTTTTAAAACTGTTTTCTTGAGTTACCCTGTGTAATCTATTGATTTCTTTAATGGTAGCATTTCTTCCCTTTGTTTTGGATTCTTGAAGCTCTAGTGCAATTTTAAGTCTTCTCTGACATCCATTTGGTGTTTTCTTTCTCCCCTGTCTTTGTAATGACCTTTTGCTTTTCTCAAATCTTATATCTTTTATGTCAACCCCACTATTCATCTGGCCTTTGATCATTAGTGTTCAATGCCTCAAACCTATGGTTGGGATGATATTTTTAATTTTTTTCATTCTGTATATTTTATTTTATTATACTAGTTTATTTACAAAGTTCAAATACATTGTTTTTCACACCATATTTTTTCCAATTTCCTTCAGAACCCCTGTTCATGAAATTGTACAACCCCATGATTAATACCCCCCTCCCCATATCCTCATCCCTCTGCTTCCACTCTCCCCGCCACCTTGGATTCTCATACTCATTCTACAATAATGGTTTCATACAATATTTGTCCTTGTGGGACTGAGTTAGTTCACTCAGCATAATGCTCTCCAGTCCCTCCCAATTTAGGTAGTAATATTGGTTTGCTTACAAAGTTCAAGTACATTGTGTTTCACACTATTCTTCATTTACATTGTGTTTCATACAATCATTCCCATGCATTATGTTTTATAAAAATCAGTCACTATTGGACCTTGCTCATCATTACCTTGTCTTTTCAGGTCCCTACTGAAGCCTTTGCTCCCCACCTCTAATCGGATGCCTTCAGGATGGCAGTAAAGCCTCTTGCCACCAGGCTTGCTTTTCTATGTATTTCTACCAAATGTTAATGTTGGCTTAATGATTAGAAGCTGTGCTGCCATCCCAAAGGTATGCAACTCTAATCCACCAGCTGCTCCACAGTAGAAAGATGGACAATAACCTTTATGATTTACAGTCTCTGAAAATCAGCTTGAGCGTCACCTATGGGTTGGCTCCAACTCCACAGTGCACAATAAAGAATCATAAGTTTGTGGAAAAAGTTGTCTTGAGGAACATGCTTTAGGCTTCTTTCTTTAAAAAAAAATATATTTCTACCATATATTATGTTCTACCGAAAACTATCATTTTATTTTAGCTACTTGCAATGTTCCACACTGTAGCTTCTAAATGAGGCAACAGAAGATTTTATGAGGTTTTAATCGTCTAGGCCCAGTCTGGGAAAGGTTGACTTTATAACTTGATTTCCAGGAGTTTCCATTCATTTTTTTTAAGTTTCCATTCTTGAGGCATAAAACAGATCAGTGTCTTGGTGATGGTTAACTCATTTCATGGTTTTTCCACTTTTGCGCTCTCTAAATTTTATTTATGTGATCTTCAGAAATGTATTGGCTGTGATCCCTCTTGATAAATACATTCTCTGCACTGCCACTTTTGCCAGATCAATCTCCAGCTGGGCAATAATCACAGAGCGCAATGATTTACAATGTCCTTATGGGTACACTACTTTGTTAATCATTAAAATAACCACATAGGACAGCATGAGAATCTTTTTAAATAATTCTTAAAATATTTTATACTGGCTTATACATAAAGTTCATAGAGTTCATATACATAGTTTTTCACACTGGATCTTACCCCTTTCATTTATCCCTCCCTCCACCCTTTAGATTTTGTGACCCCATGATTAAGCACTCCTCTTGGATTATATACTTGTTCTACAATAATGGTCTTATTTATCTTTATGAGACTGAGTTAGTTCACTTAGTATATAATGCTCTCCAGTCCCTCCCACCTTAGATAGTAATTTACAAAATCACTGCTCCTGCATGCTGCATTGTATTCCATTGTGTCAATATACCACAATCTCTCAATCCACTCTATCGTGGTTGGGAATTTGGGCTATTTCCATGTTCTTGCTGTGATGAATAATGCTAAAATGAACATCTGTCTACAAATCTCTGTGCCCCAGTTCTTATTTTCTCAGGATATATTTCAAGCAGTGGAATAGTTGGATCATATGGAATTTCTATGTTCAACTTTTTAAAAAAATTTTTTATTGAGATTATAACCAAAGTTTACCAAGAGCTTGGATTTCCATTCATTCATTACACATTTTCCTTCTTACCCAACTCCCCAGTTCACTTTTCTCTTTAAAAAATTCTTTCATTGTTGCATTGTTGCATTCCTCCTGCCCAGCTCTGCCACAGTCCACTTTGCTATGCACCTCTTATTCTGGACTGTTGTTGTGCTATGCTCACCTTTTTGAGGAAATGACAAATTGTCTTTCAGAGTGGTTGTACCATTTTGCAACTCCACCAACAATGTATAAGAGTTCCTATCTCACCACATCCTAGCATGAGAATTTTTCAGTTCATTTACCCGATATTCAGAGTTCATTGGTATCCGTTTTTCTCCTATCTTCTACTATCAGTTCTAGCCAAAAGTCCAGCACACAGTCAACACTCAACAAGTATTTGCTGAGTAACAATTTTCTGAATAAATAAGGAGATACAAATTCATCTCCCCCACCCTTAATATGAGGGCTTTTTCTTAATATTCCGCTCATTTTTAAGGCCCTCCAGATGAGATGTGATGATTTATGTGTTCATGTACTTGTAAATATTATTTTATTCTTCTGCTATACTTCCTTCCTCCTTCTTTCTCCAGCCAAATTATGTTTTTACCAACTTCCCTAGTCTACAAAGTCTACTAGAGTGCACAAAGATTAGTTATGTTTAGTAAATTCTGTATCTCACAGATCTAATCTGTTCATTAACAAACATTGGCTATCAACATCTAATGAGTTTTCACTATCTACCTGATTTTATTTATATCTATTTGTACTTCTGTAGCTTTCAAAGGGTTTCCTCAAGTTTAATCACATAGCCTTTTTAAAAATTAACTTAATCAGGGGAGCTCTGGTGGCCTAGTGGCAAGGAGCTGCAACTACGATCCTAGAGGTGCACGGTTTGAATCCACCAGATGCTCTGCCGGGAAAGGAGGGACAATCTCCTCCAGCACCAGTCAGATCTGATTTGACAGTACACTCACACAAAAATAATAAAATTAAAAAAAAATTAACTTAATCAACAGGATTTTTGCTTGCTTTACTTACATATCACGATTTGTTAAATTACAAAGAAAATTCCATTTTAGTTATGAAAGACAGACAATAAGAAAATAAAGGTAAGGAAGGTCAAGCTATTAACAGTGGGATAAGATTAAGAGATAGTTTACTTTTAAAAGTGGATGGTCTAGAACAGTTTCACAATTGAGCTGACTTGAGGATGTCTCCTCACAATAACTTAGAGAGCAAAGACAGTATTGATTTTATGTTTTGTGATTTCTATAGATGTAGGAATTTATGATATATATGAAGAAAATAATTTTTACAAAGGTGCATGTTATTGTTAGTGTTATGTGCCTTCCAGTCACCTGTCACTCATAACAACACTATGTACAACAGCTCTGAAGCCTGTCCTATCCTGAGCCAGTCTTAATGACTCTGACACACCTACCTCCATTGTCCCAGTTATGGTATCAATCCATCCCATCCAGAGTCTTCCTCTTCTGCACCCTTCCACCCTCCCAAACATTATGTCCTTCTTCAAGGTCCAGTTTCTCCTGGACATGTGCGCAAAGTAGTGAAACGCAGCTTCAAAATCCTAGCCTCCAAAGACAAATTTAGTTTCATCTTCTCCAAGAAAAACCTATTTGTTTTCTTATGTTCAAGACTCTTCTCCAGCACCACAACTTGAAGGCATCGATCCTTCTTCTGTCATCCTTAGACATTGTCTAGTTCTCTCATGCATAGCAAGTAATTGCAAAGACCATGGCCTAGATCAGGCGTACTTTAGTCTCTAGACTGACATTATTGCTTCTCAGCACTTCGAGAGAACCCTGATAGCAGATTTTCCCAGAGCAATTAGTCTTTTAATTTCCTGATTGCAACGATCATCCAGGAGACTTTTACTTTCTTCAGTTTCTCTAATAAAGCCTCTCTGAAGATATTTAATAAGCAAGAGTGGCATCTGCTTCCTAAACAACATGCCTCTGTAAACTATGAGCTTTGATAAGTGATGATAGTTATAGAAAGACTTCAGGCCTTTTGTTCATAGGGTCGCTATGAGTCATGTTCGACTCAATGGCAATCAACAACAACAGAATTAATTCCATATCTGGTCTCTTGATTCACCAAACTAAAGCTTTTTCGAACACACACACACACACACACACACACACACACACACATTTTTCAGAACAAAAAATTAGGCAACAGAGTTTTCAGAATTCTAAAGTATATAGACGGGCAATGTGACCAAGTAATTTAAATTCAGGCCAATTAGAATATATGGTGCAGGATAATGGGTTTCTCTCTATATATATTTCTTCTAAGAAGGCGTTCTAAAATAAAATCAGCATGTTTATTACAAGTACATTTTCTATTGGCAGCAGGAAAATAGCCAGAATTGTACTTTTGTCCTTTTAAAATTAAGTAAATTAAAAAATAATACTTTTTCAGATAAGTGGTATAAAAGATACAGAGAATTCAGTTTTAAAATCCTAAAAACACTAAAAATTAAGATGATGTGTTTTCCCTTCCTCCATTATTAAAGAGAAGAAATAAGGGATCTAGTTTAAGTAATATCTTACACTTAATACACTTTGCATATTGAACTAGGCTAAGGATAAAAAGTTTCATTAGAAAATTACAGGTGGAGAATATAATCTGGGGTTTTTTGAGGTTTATCATAGTATTTACATATCCAAAGAATCAACAGGAATTTTTAGATCCAGTGTCAAATAACAGAATTTGTGTAAACAAATCTTACCTATCATGATACTAATAGAAAAAAAAAGTATGTGACTCTATTCATTAAAGACAAGAAAGACTGCTGCTACCACAAAACATGCACTGGGTTAATTATGATCCTGCTAGAAGTATTTAAAAGAGCCAATGAAAGAACGGTGAACATATCATAAATCATTCTCTTCTTTTTTTGGCATTCTGTTTTTCTTTTGCCTTTTCTACATATGGTATTAATTGTTGTTGTTATGTGCAGTCAAATTGCTTGTGGTTCATAGCAACCCTAAGAATAATAGCTCTGAACCTTGTCCTATCCTGAGCCAATCTCACTGCCTCCAACACATCTGCCTCTATTACTGCAGTCACTGTGTCAATTCATCTCATGCAGGGTCTTTCTCTCTTGCACTGTCCCTTCACTCTTCGAGGCAGCGTAATGTCCTTCTCCAAGGACTGGTCTCTCTTTGTAATACGCCCCAAATATGTGAGACAGAGCTTCAAAATCCTAGCCTCCAGAGAGCATCCTAGTTTCATCCTCTCCAGGACAGACCTGTTTTTTTCTCTTGGCAGTCCATGTTATGTTCAGTACTCTTCTCTAGCACCACAAATCAAAGGCATCAGTTCTGATTCTGTCATCCTTATTCATTATCCAACTCTCTGATACATAGCAAGTAATTGCAAAGACTGTGGCCTGGATCAAGTGCACCTGTGTCTAAACTGAGATCTTTACTCTTCAGCACTTGAGAGAGGTCTCCAACAGCAGACTTTCCTAATCCAGTTAGTCTTTTGATTTCCTGATTGATGATGCCAATAGTGTTGATTGTTGATCTAAGCAAGCTGAAATTGTTAACAATTTCAATCTCTTCTCCATCTATCATGGTGCTGTTAACTGGCCCAGACGTGAGAATCTTTGTTTTCTTAATGTTGAGCTTCACTTCATATTAAAGACTGTAGTCCTTGACCTTCCACCTTTTGTAGTAGGAGTGAAGAAATCAAAAGACTTGGCAAAATCTGTCAAGGACCTCTCCAATATGCTAAAGAATAAGAATATCAGTTTGGAAAATAATGTATGCTTCATACAAGCTTAAGTATTTTCAATTGTTTACTATGCAAAGAAATTTGGATAAAGATGACAGAAAATGAGTGAATGTCTTTGAAGTGTGGTGTTGGAGAAAGGTGTTGAATATCCCATGACCTGACAAAAAAACCAAAACAAGTAAATCTTGGAGGAAGTGCAACTAGGGTGCTCTTTAGAGACAAGGATGGTGAAATTTCACTTCACATACTTTGAACATGTTTTTAAGAGAGGCTAGTCTTCAGGAAAAAAGACATTGTGCTGAGAAAAATGGAGGGTCAGAGAAAGAGAGGAAGACTCTTAGAGGTGGATTGACTGCAACAATGAGATTCAATATGTCAGAGACTGTAGGAATGCCGCAGAATAGGGCAAAATGCCAATCTATTGTTCTTAGGGTTGCTAAGATTCATGGCTGACTTGATGGCACATGGTGACAAGAAGAAAAGGTTTAATACTTAAAATCTAAGTCTAGGTGCAAGTCAAGGAAAATCAGATAATAACTAAGGATAATTTGCCTTGCTTGTTGAGATAAGAGATGGAAGTCAATTTGTTCCTCCAATTGCATTTCGTTAGGAAATGTGCTGTTTGCACTTCAGATTTTCTCTCCACTGAATCTCATCTCTTAGCATATTAACAAGTAGCAATTGCTCTCATCTTACAGAAAGAAATTTTGCCTTAAACAGTCATTCTTCTTCCTCTATAAACCATTATTTGTGTCAGATGTAGTTCTAGGCACTAAAACCAAAACACATTCTTTCCTCACAGGAAGCATACAATCTCCTAGTGGGGATGAGGCAGTAGATAAGTAAACAAAGGTATATGATAGACTAGGAATCACAGTGGTGCAGTGCTTAAGTGCCTGACTGCTAACTGAAAGTTGGTAGTTTGAATCTACCAGCTTTCCTTCAGGAGAAAGATATGACAGTGTGCTTCTATAAGGATTACTGCTTTGGAAATCCTACAGGACATTTCTACTCTGTTGCATAGGGTAGCTATGAGTCAGGATTGACTTGATCAAATGGATTTGGTTTTGTACCAATGGTTTGTCATATACCAACTTAGGTACCTAAGTGGTGAAAACAATTTACAAAGATAGGCAATCTTCTCACATTTGATTTAAAGCTTCTGAAGACCCACTGGAGGGTCAGCTATGAGTTGGGCCAAATGTGTGGTAATGAGTTGAATTCCCAACCTTCAAATCCACCTGGCAGAGCCACAGAGAAAACCCCTGGTGATTTCCTATAAAGATTACAACCAAGGAAGTTCTATGGAGTTCAGTTCTGCTTTGTGACAGAGTCACCTGACACAGAGACTAACTCAGTTTCAGTAAAGAACAATAATAACAACATAATAATCTGGTGATTAGAGCTACAGAATAGAAATAACTCAAAGTAAAAAGAGAAGGAGTGAAGGAAAGTGAAGATAGATCGTTATTATTTTATTTAGGATGGTCATTGAGGCTTCTCTAAGTAGGTGACATTTAGCAAGATGCAGACACTTGGAATAAAAGGACCTCATACTTGGAATATGTTGCCAGAGAATATCTATAGCCTTTTCAGTATGTCAGAATTCCCGGGAGGTCCTGCTCATAAGTATTATTTGCTGTCTACACTGGGTTTTCTAGGCTTTTTAAAAAATCAGATAAATTATATATACTGCACTAAAACAGATGAGGGAGAGCACTGTTTAAAAGAGATATATGATTAGGTATTATTGTCATGACAGGAGTCCAGAATGAAGGCTGCATAGTGGAGTGGACTTGGCAGGGAGGGATTGTATAACAATGAAAGAATTTTACTTTTCAAAGAGAAGAGCAAACTGGAGGAGTGGAGTGGACAGGGAGAAAAGTGCAACAATGAATGAATGGAAATCCAAAGTCTCTAAATTTTTATTAAAATTAATAACAATAATAATTTTTAAAACTAACAAAAAATCCCACAAACAGAATTACTATTTCAAATAAAATTTACAATAATTTATTATTAGTGCAAAAATTAATGTCTCATATTGTCTTTATAAGTAGTTTATTTGAATTAAAAATTTTAAGAAGTGATTGATATATATTTTAAGGATTGTTAAAGAATACACTCTCATCTTTTCAATTTTTACAATTTAAAACAAAATCAGGTCTTTTCTTCTACCGAATTTCTCAATTTCTGAATTTTGTTGCCTATATTGCCGTAGGGACATCACATGACAGATGCAATTGACATTAACATTTTCATCAATTTTCAGAGCCAGGGAGAAATTTTCAACGTGCAAATCTTAATCTAATATCCACTTTCTTCATTCTTCGGAACTTTTGAATGACTTTTCCTTGCCTTTGCATAAAAGTACTCAGTCAAACAGACTTCAACAGGACTGAAACTAGGATGAGGCCCGTGAAATATCTAGGAAGCACTTACTTTCATGGCTGTGAAAATACCATGTTCATGACCCTGAGAGTGAAAGTTTCATAAATTTTCACATGTAATTGCCTTAATCATCTCCTTCTGGTCCTAGCTCGGCCTCATAGTGTGTGTCCACTCTCATTCCAGCATTCTCCCCTCAAATATCTTTATCTTTTTTCTCCAGGCATCGAGTCTTTCAACTCCCTCTTTCTTTGAACAACTTCAAGGATAATAGCTGAAGTATAGAATAATCAGTAGGGCATGGAATTTAATCAATCAAAATATTGATAACTTGTAAACAAATGGTGTGATTATACTGGTGTGTGCAAGCATCTGCTCAATGGACCTACTTAGTGCATTCCTTCTGTGTGGAATATATTTTTCTTAAAAAAAAAATTTAAAGACAAAATTAGTAAAAGTATTCACAGTTAAATATATACCATTTCAGAAATTCCTACATATACAATTCAGTGTTATTGATTGCAATCTTTAAGGTGTGCTACCATTTTCATTTCCTTTTCTTCTTATTCCACCACCATTATCATAGCTTCACTGCTTCCAAGCTACCATTTTAAATTATCATTGTCAATTTCAGCTAACCTAGGTAATTCTGTTTAAAAGTACAATAGGGAAAGCATATATATTAACTAATGAAAATGAGCTAATTTTTGTCCAAAGAAGACTTCTTAAAACAATGTCTTACTTAGGAGTCTTCAGGTCAGCCTGCTGTTTCACTTCTACACCAAATACTAGACCCGGTAACAATTTATAGCATGTCCTTCTCATGGAAGATGGCAAAAGAGCAAGAACCAAACAAAATCAAATAAGGGTGATATTAAAGCAAAGTTGTTTGCATGATGTCCATTAACATACACTACTGAGTAAAAAAGGCTTTGGACTGAAGACCATATGGTGTTCAAATAAGAGTTTAAAGGACCCAAGTGGCTGGAGCATAACAAGAAGAAAGAAAGAACTGGTTTGCAAAGTAGGCAGAGTGAGCTCATGGAGGACTAGTAGAGCCTGGTGAGGATTTTGGATTTTATTTTGCGAGTAAATGAGAGTCTTCTTCAGGATTTTCTGTCTACTAATATTTTAAACTTTTTATTGCAAAAAATTCATAAAAATGGAGGGAGTATAATGCATAGAAAATGAGGAGGGATTGTATAACAATGAAAGATTTTTTTCTTTTACTTTTCAAAGAGAAAAGTGAACTGGGGAGGGGGGTTGGGCAGGGAGAACAGTGCAACAATGAATGAATGGAAATCCAAAGTCTCTGTAAACTTTCATCAAAATTAATAATAATAATAAAAAAAGGGAAAACAAAACATCACAAACTCTAGTATTTTCAGAACTCAGCTTAAAAATTCTCAATATCTGCCAATTTTAGGTCATTCATAGCTCTTGATCCCACATCTAGGTTATTTTCAAGAAAATTACATATTTCATAGCTTTATAAATACATATATCAATATCTTTAAGGAATAGACTTTTTAGAGAATCCTACCAATATAATTATTATCTCATACAGCATTAATAATAATTTATTATTAATATAAAATGAAATATCTCACAATGTCTTCATAAGCAGTTTATTCGAATTAAAATTTTTAAGAAACGATTGATATACTTTTCACATTTGTTAAAGACCACATTCTTGTCTTTTTAATTTTTATAATTAAATAAATCAGGCTTTTTTCCTTCAGAATTTCTCATCTTCTGAATTTTGTGACTGTATCTCTGTAACATTAACATATTTCTTCTATTCCCAATGTTCTGTAAACTGGTAACTAGTTATAGAGGCATGCTTTGAACCAATAGTGTTAAGAAGTTCTACCGGCAACCCAAAGGTATGTTGTTAGGATTCATAAGTTTTCTGTGGAAGAATAATGGGCAGTCTCAGCGCAGGAGGGGAAGACCCTCTATGAGGTGGATTGATTCGGTGACTGGGGTAATCGGGATGGGTGTGTCAGAGGCAATGCGGATGGCACAGGATAGAGCAGGGTTTAGGGCTGTTGTGCATAGGGTCGCTATGAGTCGCAAACGACTCGACGGCACATAACAACAAAAACAACAACCTCCTGTGCAATTAACTGCCTCTGAAAACCTGCTGGAGGGTCAGCCCTGGGTTGGTTCTGACTTGATGGTACACAGTCATAACAACGATGACCATTATGTGGTGGTGATATGAACCTCCTATTACAACACATCAGAAGGCATGTAATACCGGGTTGTTTCTCTTTTCTTAATTAAAATGGATCAGTGATTTCATGTGCTCTCAGCCAGATAGTCTTTATAATTGGAGGAACGTATGCCACGTTGAAAGTATAATTGCAGCTGTTATGTAGTTTTATGGGCTAAATAGTATGCACCGGATCTGTTGAAGTTTAAATTTAGCACATATGAATGTGGCCTTAGTTGGCGATAAGATCTTTGAAGATTGTTTGAGTGATCTGGTGCTTCTATAACAGAAACCTCAGAAATTAGAGGCTTTAACAAAGAAAAACAAACTCATTTTAGAAGACCAGAAGCCTCAATTCAGAGGGACATTTTCTCTTGGAAGAGACATTTCTCTGTCTATCGGTTGTGGAAGAATATCTCTGTCTCTTTTGAATCTCTGTTCCTAGATGATATGATGGCTTGGCAAATCTCTTTCCTCATCTTTACTTGCTAGTTTGTATTTAACCTATTTTTATATCTCAGGATAGACTGACTAAAATTTCACCACTAATCTTGTTTCATAATCCCAATGGGATTTTTAACTATAGGCATGCAGATTATAACATACAACACTTTTCGGGGGCATGATTTAATCCATAACATAGATGTAATTAATTAGTTTCAGTAATTTGTGGTCATAAAAGATAGTTATTAACTCAATATAATTGGTGTAGTTACAAAATGAAGAGGACAGATATTTTTAAATTTTTTTGTCTTGAATATAGTCATTCATATAATCATTATGTTTTGTACATGGACTTTGTGTCTAATACAATCATACATATACATTATTTTTATATAACTAATTACTATTGCTCCTATTATCAC
This sequence comes from Elephantulus edwardii, assembly GCF_000299155.1. NCBI lineage: Eukaryota > Metazoa > Chordata > Mammalia > Macroscelidea > Macroscelididae > Elephantulus > Elephantulus edwardii. The sequence continues at coordinate 14,433,697 of NW_006399797.1, read as the reverse complement.
CCCATCTTTTCAAGCCCCTTTGAACCTTTCCCATTACTTCATCCGCCTTCACCTACTAACCTCTGCAACCCCAGTGATTTCTCTACATTTTCCTTTTTCTACCTCCCTTCTCTCCTTTCCCTTTTGAACATTTATACAAAGAGATAAGATATTGAGGGGCAGGTACAAAGGTAAGAGTACCCTATGATGAAGGATTCAGAGACTGGACTGTTGCATCTGTGAGTCAAGTAATATCAAACAACGGTAGCAATTATGAGAATCTAGAAGAGGGTAGAAAAGAATCTAATTAGAATCTTAGAGGGAGCATGGCTCTGCTAACATTTTAATTCCAGACCTCTACCCCAGAAAAGTCCTAACAAGTTATGTCTAACATTGAGAAGAATAGGAATTCCTGAACACATATTTGTTTTGGGTGAAACCTATACTAAGACCAAGAGCCTGTTGTACAAACAGAACAAGGCAACATTGCCTGGTTTAAAATTAGAAAAGATGTATATCAGGGTTCTATCATTTGTCTATAGCTATTTAATCTATTGTTGTTATGTGCCATCAGTCACCAGAGACTTGTAGTGACCCTACAACCCTATGTACAACTGCTCTGAAACCTGCCCTGTCTTTAGCCAGTCTCATTCACTCTGACACACCTATCCCCATCTACCAATCCTTCAAGATTTCAGGCATGATGTCCTTCTCCAAGGATCAGCCCCTCCTGGCCACATGCCCAAAGTATTTGAAACAGAGCTTCAAAATCCTAGCCTCCAAGCAGAAACTTGATTTCACTCTCTGCTAGACAGAACTATTTGTTTTCTTGATGGCACATGGTATGTTCAAGACTCTTCTCCAGCACCACAACTCAAAGGCATCAATTCTTCTGTCATTCTTAGTCATTGTTCAGCTCTCTGATGCATAGCAAATAATTGTGAAGAGTATGACCTGGTTTAGAAGTTCCTTAGTCTCTAGACTGACATCATTGCTTTTCAGTACTCTGGTGAGCTCCCTGACAGCAGATTTTCCCGACTGCTGGTGTCAACTGTGGTTGTTGATTGTGGAGCCAATCAAGCTGTTAGTGTTAATAACCTCAGTCTCTTTCCTGGTGCTGCCAATTGGCCCAGTGGTGAGAATGTTTTTCTCCTTAATTTTGAACTTCAGTCTATACTGAAGACTACAGTCCTTGCCCTTCTGCAGCAAGTGATTCAAGTCTCCACAGTTTCAGCAAACAAGGTTGTGTCATCTACCTAACGTAGGTTGCTGATGAGTCTTCCTCCATCTCTGATGCCACATTTCTCCTCATAATGCCCAGCCTATTGAATGACCTGCTTTACATATAGATTGAAATTTTATGGAGACTGGATGCATCCCTGACACATTCCTTTCCTAATTTTGAACTACACAGTGTTTCCTTGTTCTGTTCTGAGGACTGTTTCTTTGTCTGAGTAAAGATTCTATGGGCTGAATATTGAATGATCCAGGAAGCATTTAGAAAAAATGGAAGGAGTATACAGAGTCACTGCACCAAAAACAATTGGCTGACACAGAAGAATTTCAAGAAACAACATATGATCAAGAGGCAATGGGATGAAGGAGGAAATGCAGGTTACTCTGAAGGACTTGGCAAAAATAAGGCCCCAGGAACTGATGGACTACCACTTGACCAAAATTTAATCTAAATGCTAAGAAAATTATCTGAGACGCTGGTCACTATGAATAAAATAATGGCATGAGGGTTAGAGGAAGACTTATGTATAAATTTTTTTATGCAGATGACATGACTTTGCTTGTTTCAAGTGAAGAGGACTTGAAACACTTGGTGCAGGTTAAGCACTGCCGCCTTCAATATGGATTGTGTCTCAATATCACAATAACAAAACCTCTCACTGCTGCACTGAAAGATAACATCATAGTGGATAGAAAAAGATTGAGACTGTCTACTTCATTTTACTTGGATTCATAATCAATACACTTGGTACCACCAGTCAGGGGATTAGGAGACCTGTTGCACGGGGGAAATCTGTAGACAGGGACTTCTTCAAATTATTAAGGAGAAATGCCATTTTGAGGACTAAGGTGAGACTTATTCAGGACATGGTATTTTCAGTCACTTTCTATGCATCTGACAGCTGGACAATGACTAAGGATGATAGAGAAAGAACTGATGCCTTTGAACTGTGGTATTGGAGACTGCCAACAGAACAAACAGATATGTTTTGGAGAAAGTGAAGCCAGAGTGCTCCTTGAAGGCAATGATGATGAAACTTTGCCTCACATACTTTGGACATGTGCTATTAGGAGAATTTATTTCTTGGAGAAGGACATTATGCTTGGGAAGGTGAAGGGATAATGAAAGAGAGGAAGATATTTGACCTGGTAGGTTGGCACAGTGTTTCTGGCAATGGGCTTGGGTGTTTCAGAGCTAGTGAGGAAGGCATGGTTAGGACAGTGTTCAGATAAGTTATTAATAAGGTCACTAGGAATTATACTGGACATAACAACAACAACAGTCCTCTGGCACTGAGAAAGAAAAAATTTCGGTTGCTTCAAATCATTCAGTTTGAAGTACTAAATACTGTAGACTTAAGAAATTAATACTTGTGACAAAAGAAATGCAGGTGAGGAAAATAATAAATGACATTTAACAACCTGCATGCCATAAGGATCTATAGCAACTGCAGTGGACTCTGGGCACACCCACTGCATCTCAATTTTGTTTGATTAATAAATTATAAGGCTCCTGTAGTGATTCACAGTAGAAATTATGGTGGCTTGAGTGAAGGAGGAGGTAGTAGAGATGGAGAGAAGAGAGGACTCAGAGTGTTTGGGAAAAATCCAGGGTTGTCCAGCCTATAGACTGTTCATACTATACATGCCAATGTCATAACTATACCTAGCCATGTCTAGGGAGTTCTGGTTTGATGGTTTGATTTGTAAGGAGTTGTGTTGCTCAGTTCAAATCTATCTGTGGCACTGTAGGAGAAAGATGGACAATCTCCTTCTCATAAGATTTACAGCCTTTGAAAACCTACCACAGGGTCAGATACAATAGGTTCTGACTTGACAGCTGTGAATGTTAGTTTTTAATAGAGCTATGTATTTATGTTTTAGTTCAAGCCCCATTCCAATAATAATGGGCGACTGGAATGCAAAAGTTGGGAACAGAGAAGAAGGTTCAGTAGCTGGAAAATATGGACT
>NW_006399797.1:14426110-14428209 GCF_000299155.1 Elephantulus edwardii | reverse complement strand
TGAGTCGCAAGCGACTCGATGGCACATAACAACAACAACAACAACAAGGTTCTTCCATTTTAGAGTTAGAACTAAACCTGGTGATAGAAATTAATATGCTAATTATCATTGTCTAAGATATAAACACAGTGGCAAAAAAGGGAGGGTTGGGAAATCAGTGTAGGGGAAAAGAGAGGGGGGGAGAGAGAGAGAGAGAGAGAGAGATCTGTTAGATATCTCTTTTAAGAGAAAAAACATTAAGGGAAACAAAACACTAATTTTGGCAGGTGTTATTTTGAGTCACTAGAAAAAGAAAATGTAATAAGTGCATGTTGTTGAGTACTGTCAAGTTGGCATCGACCCATCACTGACCGTCCAGTGGGTTTTCAGAGGCAGTAAATCATGAGGGAATTGCCCATACTTCTGCAGAGCAGCTGGTGGATTTGTACTGGGTGCCTTTGAGATTGCAGTGCAGCTTCTTACCACTAGGCCACCACTATGCTACCTAATATGTGCACAGGGCACAGAGGAAACTGTGCAACAACGAATGAATGGGGGAAAAAGAAATGGAAAGAATATGCTGTGGGAAAATATATATGTTGCATTAAGAATCATTAATAAAAATTTTTTTAAAAATATGCTTGTTATTTGTGTTCATTAACACAAAGTGAATAGTCTATGGGTAGAATGGGGGAAAAAGAAATGGAAAGAATATGCTGTGGGAAAATATATATGTTGCATTAAAAATCATTAATAAAAAAATTTTAAAAAATATGCTTGTTATTTGTGTTCATTAACACAAAGTGAATAGTCTATGGGTAAAATTCACTTAGACAATTTTCAATCTTTTTATTTTAATTTTTTTTTTTACTTCTCAATCTTTTGCTTCCTGCTCAGCTCACCTTCTGATGAAAAAATGACGTGTGTCACCACAGTCACCTTACCCTTAACCACAAGTGAAGAATTAAGTTCTATTTCCTAGACAAATTCTAAGTGCCAACACTATTCACTTTTTTCTGCTCAAGCGTAATATTTTGGGAATGACCCAGGACAGTTTCCTGCTGAGAAAAAAGAAAAGTTTTCAGGGTAATAGCAACCGAAAGTTTGGTTAGTTACTCATCTTATTACATTACTAACATTTCTCATTCTGTACTCCACACAAGGAAAGAAGTGTCGAATGCGAAACCACAGCCACAGCTGTCTGTGGAAAAGATAGTTAATGGCACCTCACTTTTACATCACGGGGTCAGTTCTTGGTAGAGAGGATTCTTTTGACTGTGGTTTCTGAATCAATGGATAAGAGTGAGTAGGAGCATTTATCTTAATGTTCCAACTCATTCTTATCCATAGATTTGGAGAAACATATGTATAAATGTTCAAAAAGGGAAAGGGGAAAAGAATAAGGGGAGAAGATCACTAGGTAGTAGAGTTTAGTGATCAGAGGGGACTGAAGAAAATAAAAGATTCCATCAAAACACCAAGAGAAGGGAGGGTTATAGGCATATTATCAGTAGTAATAATTATATAAAATACAAAGTATATGAATGATTTTATAAAACACAATGAGATGATCCATTGTTAATTATACTTTAAAAATTGATAAAATTTTTTTCCAAGAAGAATTCCATTAATAAATTATAAGCAATTAAATAAGGACCTAGGCACAAAATAAATTATCAATTTATACTTCCTAAAAATTTATCTTCCCCATTCTTGTTTCTAAGGAGCACTCTGGTTGTACTTCTTTCAAGACAGATTTGGTTGTCTGTTTAGCAGTCCATGGAAAAGTCAATACTCTTCACCAAAGGCATTGTTTTGTCTTTTGTTATGCTTATTAATCGTCCGACTTTCAGATTTATAGGAGGCAATTGAAATACCATGGCTTGGGCCAGGTTCACCTTAGTCTTTAAGTTGACATCCTTGATGTTTAGAATTTTGGAGAAGTCCTTGAACTCACATTTTTCTAGTACAACAACACTTTTTACTATTTCTTCATTATTACCATAGTTATTTATAAACTTATTACAATATGCTGAGAACAATTTTGATACTCAAAGTAATAAAAAAGCTTATATTGGAATGTTAAAGTCTTGAAAACAGCCAAGATAAGTCCTAAGAAA
>NW_006399797.1:14405647-14406573 GCF_000299155.1 Elephantulus edwardii | reverse complement strand
TGTGTCAGAGGCGGTGCGGTTGGCGCAGGATAGATCAGGGTTTAGGGCTGTTGTGCATAGGGTCCCTATGAGTCGGAAACGACTCGACGGCACATAACAACAACAACAATACGTAGATCAAGAAGCATTCCTCAGAATGGAGCACGGAAACACTGCATGGTTCAAAATCAAGAAAGGAATGCATCAGGGATTCATCTTGTCTCCATATCTTTTCAATCTATATGCAGAACAGATCATTTGGGAAGGAGGGTTTTATGAGGAGGAATGTGGCATAAGGATTGCAGGAAGACTCATCAACAACCTATGTTCTGCAGGTGACATAACCTTGCTTGCTGAAACTGAAAAAGACCTGAAGGACTTGCTGCAGAAGGTCAAGCACTGTAGCCTTCAATATGGATTGAAGCTAAACATCAAGAAGACAAAATTTCTCACCACTGGGCCAATTGGCAGCACTATAATAGATGGAAAAGAGATTGAGGTTGTTAACAATTATAACTTGCTCAGCTCCACAATCAACAATCTTTTAACAACAGCTGTCAGGAAATCAAAAGATGAATTGAATTGGGAAAATCTGCTGTCAGGAAACTCTCCAGAGTATTGAAAAGCAAGTATGTCAGTCTAGAGACTACGGTGAGCCTGATTCCGGCCATATTCTTTGCATTTACTTGTTATGCACCAGAAAGCCGGACAGGATTAAGGATGACAGAAGAAAAATTGATGTCTTCGATCGAAAGCACAGGAGAAGATGACCCTGAATGAGATGGACTGACACAATAACTGGAGTAATAACAGTATGTGTTTCGGAGATAGTGAGATTGGCTCAGCACAGAGCAGGATTCAGAGCTATTGTGCACAGGGGCACTATAAGTCATGGTTTACTTGATGGCAAAAAACCATTATATATATATATACAAAAAACATTATTT
>NW_006399797.1:14380376-14404180 GCF_000299155.1 Elephantulus edwardii | reverse complement strand
TATATATTATGTGTGTGTGTATATATATACTATATATACATACATTTAGTGAAAATATCATATGAAGGTAACTTGGATTTTGTTTTCTTTCAGTGAACAAAATTTTGGGTGAGGTTATTAAGAGCACTCTAATTCACATGGGTTTTTACATTTTTGCTCCTAACTTCACCTGTTGCCACTGTGTGAGTGGTTAGAGTTAACTCGGAAGTCTGAAGATAAAAACGCTGCTGAGGACCTGGGAGCTCTGCAGGTGGCTTTCTTACAATTTCATAATAAGAGGAAGTCAAGCATCTCTTGGCAGACTGCCTGAGAGCCCTACCCTGCCCCAGACGGGCATGGGAGTGACTGTCACTACAGGCTGAAGCTTCAGTGCAAGCATCAGAGCACTGTGCTCTGAGAGAGGAAGTATGACATCAGCGCAGTGCTGGGGAAGGAAAGATACTTCCTTCCTGCTCAGGGTGACCTACAGGAAGGAGATGGAAGTCAGGTCAAATGGGCTTGACACCTCTGTCCTGGGAAACCCTATCAGGTGACTAAAAAGAAAACCTAACCTGCAAAGTCACCGCTCAACACAAAGAGATGGCAGGCAACTTGGGGGAACCCCTGACCACAGGCCAAAGAACAGAGCGGAACTTGTTTTGCTGAAAAAGCCACCAAGAATAAGACTTCTCCAAATTTAACCTGGCCTGACAAGAAATATTGCCCAGTCTTGGGGTTTTTTTTGTGGTTTTTTTGTTTTTTTTCATGCTCCCCACGGAAGTATAAACCAATCCCATATGTCATTAGATTTTTCTTTCTGTTCAGGAGGATGATAATCTGATGGAATGCAGGGAAAACTTTTTGTTTAACCAAAAAATAAAAACACAAAACCCATAGCAAAGCAATAGTTGCCATCAAGTCGATTCTGACTCACCACAGCCCCATGTGTGCCGAGTGGAATTGTGCTCTGCAGCGTTTTCAATGACTGATTCTTTTCTAGGCCTTTCCCCCCAATGTCTCCGAGTAGACCTGAACTACCAATCTTTGGGTTAACAGACGTGCAATGAAATATTTTCACCCCCAGGGATTCCTTTTTGTTTGATCCTCGTGATGGTTGACTTGGAGTTCTGGTGGTCTAGAGGGCAAGGAGATGTGCTGCCAACCTGAAGGCAGGAAGTTTGAGTCAACCAGCTACTCTGCAGGAGAAAGATACATGGTCTCCTTCTGTGTGATTTATAGCCTCTGAAATCTCCCTAGAGTGTCAGCTATGAAATCAATTCACTCCACTGCAATGAATTGCGTTAGTACCGAATCATGGTGACCTTAGCGGCCCTCCAACATATTTCTGAGCTGTGAGCAGCAATGAAAGGAGACTGCGTATCTTTGGTGCTGTGGAGCAGGTGGTGAGGGAATTTGAGGCTTTGAAAACATGCAGCCTTTGGATTAACAGCGCAATTCATTATGGACTACACTACCTGAGCTTCCTGTTTTGGCCCATATGGCTGATTACTCTTCGCTGACTATTTAACAGATTTATTTTGTTGTTGTTGTTGTATTGTTATGTGCCGTTGAGTCGTTTGAGACTCAAAGCGACCCTATGTACAACAGCCCCAAACCGTGCTCCATCCTGTGCCAATCTCATTGCCTCTGACACACCCATCCCGATTACCCCAGTCACTGAATCAATCCACCTCATAGAGGGTCTTCCCCTCCTGCGCTGTCCCTCTACCCAGCATGATGTCCCTCTCTAAAGACCTGTCTCTCCTTACAACATGTCCAAAGTATGTCAGATGAAGCCCCAGAATCTTTGCCTCCAAGGAGCAGCCTGGTTTAACCCTCTCTAGGATGAATCTGTTTGTTTTCTTGGCAGTCCATGGTACATTCAATACTCTTCTCCAGCACCACAGCTCAAAGGCGTGAGCTCCTTCTATCCTCCCTAGTCATTGTCCAACTCTCTGATGCATAACAAGTGATTGCAAAAACCATGGCCTGTATCAGGCGCACCTTAGTCTCCAGAGAGACACTCTTGCTCTTGAGTACTTTAGAGAGGTCCCTAACAGCAGACTTTTCCATCGCAATACATTTTTTGAGTTCCTGGCTACTGGTGCCAAGCGTGTTGACCGTGGAGCCGAGCAAACTGAAGCTGTGAACAATCTCAATCTCTTCACCATCCATCCTGATTTATTTTATTATTTTTTATGTGTATCATCAAATCAGATCTGACCGGTACAGGAGGAGATTGCCCCTCCTTCTCCAGCAGAGCATCTGGCGGATTGGAACCGAATACCTCTGAGATTGTAGTGCAGCTTCTTGCCACTAGGCCACAAGAGCTCCCTCCAACAGATTTTTATAAACAGTAAATTGCAAGAAAGGAGATTGCCCATTCATCTCCTGCAGAGTCGCTGGTGGATCCAAAGAGTGTGTCTTGGTGTTTACAGCCCTCCTTCCTAATACTAGGCCACAAGAACTTCCTGGTGGGCTTTTCGTTGTTTGTTTTTCTTTTAATTTTATTTTTTATACTGGTTTATTTATAAAGTTCATATGCACTGCTTTTCACACCAGATCTTTCCCATTTCCTTCACCCCCACCTCCCTTCACCCATCAAATTGTGCGACCCTATGATTATCCCCGCCCCCATCCTCAGCCCTCTGCTCTTCTCTCCGCCCCCCTTCCTCTCCCCCATGGATCCTTATACTCATTCTAGAGTAATGGTCTTATACAATATTTGTCCTTACTGGACAGAGCTAAGAACTCCCTGTTTGATAAATGGATTCCAAATAAGATTAATGTGATCAACATGCAAGTCGTGATTTGTAACTCTAATATGCAAACTGTATTTCTCCTTTTCAAAAAGAGAAAATCACGTATCATATTTTTGTATGACAAATATTAATTAAGGAAATGAGCTCATCTCTAGAGCTGCCTGAAATAATGTATGTTTCTTACAATCTGAATGAAGCAAGAATATTTTGAGAAGAAAAAAATATATGATGAGAATTTGTTCTCTAATTTGCCATTGTTGTTACCTATTGCCTTTCACAATCAGAATGATGGACAAAACCTGTAAAACACTAGTGACTAGAAATTCTTTGTAGAATTAGGGAAATTCTAGTCAGTATTTGCACCCTTAGCCAAAATGTCTCGCTTCACAGGTGGTTTGAATCCACTATGGCTCTGTGGGAGAAGACTCTTCCTGTGAAATTTTTAGTCTTAGAGAATCAGTGTTAGGCAGCAATGAGTTAGTATTCATTTGAAGGCTTTGCATGTTTAAGTAATAAACAGCAGAAAATAAAACCCAAGATAAATACTATTGTTATTATGTGCAGCTGAGTTGCTTGTGTCTTGAAGCAATCCTGTACAACAGCTCTGAACCCTGCTCTGTCCTGTGTCAATCTTATTGTCTCTGACACACCTACCCCCATTACCCCAGTCACTGAATCGATTCATCTCATCAAAGGTCTTCCCCTCCTGCGCTGTCCCTCCACCCTCCCAAACATGATGTCCCTCTCCAAGGACTGATCCCTCCTTGCAACATGCCCAAAGTATGTCAGACGAAGCCTCAGAATCCTTGCCTCCAAGGAGCAGCTTGGTTTCACCCTCTCCAGGATGAATCTTTTTATTCTCTTGGCAGTCCAATACTCTTCTCCAGCACCACAGATCAAAGGCATCAATTCTCCTTCTGTCATCCCTAGTTATTGTCCAGCTTTTTTATGCATAGCACTTAATCACGAAGACCATGGCCTGGATCAGGTGCATCTTATTCTTCAGACTGACATCGTTGAGCTTTAGTTCTCTGGAGAGGTCCCTGACAGCAAACTTTCCCAATGCAATTTGTCTTTTTTTTCCTGGCTGATGGTACCAAGAGTGTTAATTGTGGAGCCAAACAAACTGAGGTTGTTAACTATCTCAATCTCTTCACTGTCTATCATGATGCTGCCAATTGGACCAGTGAAGGAAAAAACCAAAACAATCTAAGTTTAATGAATATCAAATAAACAAAGTAGGCTTAAAGGCCCCTTGAAATTTAAAAAGTCTGAAAAAAGTAATTCCTAGGGGAAGTCTGTAGATAAATACACTTCATTGTTACAGTAAACATGAAGGTAGTAGATTTAAGAAGTAGCATAAGTCTAAATAAGCAGTGATAGTGCTTTTTAAATGCATTTTTAAAACCCCCAAACCAAAATGCATGTGTTTCTTAATTAGGCAAGCATAATAGTCAAAATATGTGGTTTCACTATTAGTTAAGGTAATGCAAATGCTGTAACTAATAGGGAAGTGGCTTAGAACTCAATAGAAGTTGACTGCTTACTGATGTAAATCCCAAAACAAGTGTTTTGTTCTGTTGTACATAGGGTCACTGTGAGTCAGAACTAATTCAATGGCACCTAACAGTAATAATTTGGAAGATAGTAATATGGGTGAAATTCATCATTAGTCCACAGCTAAGTAGCAATAATGACTACCTGTATAATTTAAACAATCAGACTCAAACTCAGTGCTGTGAAATTGAAACTGACTTATAGCCGACCCTCCACTGGGTTTCTGAGGCTGTAAATTGCTTTGGAAGAGCTTGTCCATCTTTCTCCCACAGAGTAACAGTTGGTTTCGAACCACCAGAAAGGCATGGCCTTTGGATTATCAGCACAGGTCTCTACAGACGATGTCATAAGAGTACTATGTGCACAGGTGTTGCTGCTACAACCTTAACATGTTCTTGGAAAACGTTATGTTCTACAATATCTCAAACTGAAAAGAGCAGAGTCTGTGGGCAAAACTAGAGATAAGAAAGATCATTCACTGATTACTTCTCAATCTTTATCATCTAAGCATTAATAAAAACACTAATAAAAATGTAAGTATTGTTAAATCTCTAATGGAATTTACACCCAGCACCAGCACAGTGAAGCAATCTTTGGTAGGCTTAAAACTTCGGCTTCTGTTTACTCCACTAAGATGTGGGGCCTACGAACTTCGGGACTATTTTGCTCCTCAGCATAAATTTTACCTGCGGGGTAGTCATCTTGAGTTCTGTTATAGGAAGGACAATATTTGCAGTCTCTTTTTCATCTATATTTGGTGTTTCCCAGGTAGTGGAAAGTTTAGTCATATTTGAAATCGCTCATTTAACCACTGTTTGCATCAAAGGATAACACTTCTCTAGCCCTCCACTTTTTCCTTCGCTCTTTAAACATTGCTAAGGTTTTTCGCTTGTGAGAAAATGTAATTGCCTTAAAACATTTACACTTACATAATTATCATTTCCCTCTTTGCCAATGATGCAAACTAATCATATCAAATAAGTACATATTATAGCTGAATATTGTGTGTAATAAAAGAACCAAATAGTTTGTAATAAGGCTTGTAATGGAAAATAACTCCTTTCTCCTGAATAATTACTTGTGATTCTTTTAGCTTTTTCTCCTCTGTATCTCTATATCTCTCTGCCACTAATCTGCAATTTTGATATGTTTCTTTGGTACTAAAATCTGTGCAACAAGTGTCAAATATCAGCAGATTTACTTCTGGTGGACAAGTTTTCACTGGAGGTTCCAGATGATGGTAAACAAGGAAGAAATATACGTTTCCAAAAACTAACCAGTGGAAATGCTATGCATTCCTACAGAGTATCACCTAATGCAGTTATGAAAAATGAGATTCTTAGATGAAGCCACTCAATTAATGTAGTGCCCACAACTGTGGACTTGAACAATGGTTCAGGCAATGGTTGACATCAACAGCAACAACAATTATTATATCACTAATAACTTCTTACATTGCATTTACTTTTAATTTACATAGCATCTGTACAACTCTTACTATTGAAAATTATGTCTTAATTGCCTTACCCTTTATCCTGACACTTAGCTTTCACCATCCCACATATTCCCATTATAATGGTTTTACATGTCAACTTGTTGTTGTTTGTTATGTGCCATTGAGTCACTTGCAACTCATAGCAACCCTATTTACAACAGTCCTAAACCCTGTCTCTGACACCCACCCCAATTACTCCCGTTACTGAATCAATCCACCTCAAAGAGGATCTTCCCCTCCTGCACTGTCCCTCCACCTTCCCAAGCATGATATCCTTCTCCAAGGACTGGTCCCTCCTTGCAACACGTCCAAAGTATGTCAGACGAAGCCTCAGACTTAGATCTGATATTATAGTGGTTTTATATACCAATCTGTTAGGCCAGATATTAAGTCAAACAAAAATATAGGTGCTGCTATGAGGTATTATGTAAATGTGAATAAAATCTGTGATCAGAGTTTTTATTTGTTTGTTTTCTTAAGTGAGAAAGATTAGCCTTAGTAATGTGACTGGTCTTCATTTAATTAAAAGCTGCTAAGGGGCTAAACTTGAGGCTGCCTTGGGTTCAAAATATTTTGTCTCACTACTACAGTGCAGATGACACAACCCTGCTTGCTGAATACTGAGGAGGACCTGAAGTGCTCAACATCAAGAAAATGAAGATTCTCACCATTGGCCCAACTGGCAGCATCATGATAGACTGTGAAGAGATTGAGATTTTTAACAGTTTCAGTTTGCTTAGTACCACAGTCAACACTTTTGGGATAAGCAGCCAGGAAATAAAAAGATGAATTGCATTGGAAGTCAGCTGTCAGGGAACTCTCTAGAGTTCTGAAGAGCAATGATGTCAGTCTGGAGACTAAGGTGAGCCTGACCCAGGCCATGGTCTTTGCAATTACTAGATATGCACCAAAAAACTGGACAATGACTAGGGATGATAGAAGGAGAGTTGATCCCTTTGTTCTGTTGTGCTGGAGAAGAGTATTGAATATACTTACATGGACTGACAAAAGAACAAAATGTTTGTTCTGGAGAGGATGAAACCAAGCTGTTCCTTGGAGGCAAGGATTCTGAAGCTTCATCTGACATACTTTGGCATGTTGTAAGGGGAAGGACCAGTCCTTGGAGAGGAACATCATATGTGAGAGGGTGGAGTGACAGCACAAGAGAGGAAGACTCTCAATGAGATGGATTGACTCATTGACTGGGTTGATGGTGTAGGTGTGTCAGAGACAATAAGTTTGGGCCATATAGATCAGGGTTCAGAGCTGTTGTATATATAGGGTCACTATGAGTTGCAAGTGACTCAATGGCATATTACAACAGCAATAATGACAACTACAGTGCCAACTCTTACCTAGTTTCCAGCCTGATGATGTGCCCTATAGAGTTTGTACTAAAGATTGCAGCATCAACTTATTCCTGGTTTTTGAGTCTGTCAGTCTATCCTACAGATTTTAGACTTGCCAGTTTATAAATTAAGTATTGAAAATATATCTCTATATCTACTGTCTTCTATTGGTTCTCTTTCTTTGGAGATCTCTGATAACAACTTTCTCTTTTTAAAATTGCATTATTAAAATTAGTCTAATAGTGGTTAAATTATTTTTGTACTCCTTTATTTTTATCTTGTACTATCTTGGTGATAATCATTGTGTTGTTTGATTGGTATTGTTGTTGGCCATCTTTCTTTCATTAATTTCCCATTGCCCTTGAATTGCTCTTTATTTTCCTTTTGGAGACATTTCTTGTAGATAGCTCAAATCAGGGCTGTTCCTCTTTGAGACCTGCTCAGTAATGTTAATTGTGGGGCTTCCTTCATAGTCATGCAGGAAAATACCCTAACTTTTTTGCCGAGTTACATTCTCTGTTCTGGACCCCAGGTCTTCTTTTTTTTCCTGCTTAATATTTTGGTTTAATTTTTCATTTTGGTTAGACATTTCCTCAAGATATTTCATGAGAAAGAACATGAAAAACAATGTTATGAGATCTTACGTGAATAAAAACTATGTTTATTCTAACACTTGTTGATAGCTTTTTCATTGCCCTCTTGTCAGTTCTAACTTAAAACCACCTCTCCAGAGGGTCTCCAAGGCTATAAATAGAATGGGAGGAGAATGGCCATCCTTCTCAAAAAGGGTGGTGGATTTGAACTAATACAGTATAGCCTTTGGGTTAGCATGGCAGGCATGTACACACTCTACCAGAGCTCCTTAGTTGGGTTTAGAATTCTCATTTGGACCTTATTTTATTGAGATACTTGAAGGTATTACTCCATTAAAATCTAGCTTCCAGAACTGTTGTTGAGAAATTCAATGACACTCTATTTCTTCACTCTGTTTGTGATCTGTTTTTTTTTTCTCTTGAACTTTGAGAATCTTTTTGATATTTAAGATCTTAATAAATTTAATAATATCCTAGGATCTATATTTTTAACTCATTGAGCAATTATTTGAAATTTTCTTTTTTTAAGCTTACAGTCTTTAATTATTTACAATAATTCATCATTTATTTCCTTCAATTATTTCTTTTCTCCTTCTGGTACTCTAATATTTACTCTAATATTGAAGGGCTTTCTAAACATATTTTTTTATTTTCTTAATTTGGTTTACATTTCCCCACTTTTTGCCATTTTTTTTCTCTTTTTAATAGATTTCCACAAAATTGTCTTTAAATATTCTACTGCTCTTAAAGTTTCCACTGCCTTGTTTGATTGCCTATGAATAAAAGGCTTGAAGCCCCTCTACAATTATTGATATTTATCAAAGTGCATAGAGTTTCTGGGGGCATGTTGTTTAGAAAGTGGATGCCACTGCTGCTTCCAAATACTGCCATAGTATTTTTAGTAACGTTTTATCCTCTGCATATTCTTTTATATTATGTTGTCTTTAGTTTCACAGATCTTCTTGTATTTTTTATTTCCCCCACCTTGTTTACTGTTTCTTTATGTTGTCTGTTTCTTCATATTTATGTTCTCATTTTTTTTCTTTATTTGAACTCTCTATTTTATCTTAAAATATTTCCTGAGGTAACAGCCATCATTAGTGTTGTTGTGGTTGTTGTTGTTGTATAATATTGAGTTGGAGCTGACCCACCAGGGGGTTTTCAGAGGCAGTAAATCACGTGGGAGGCAATTGCCCATCCTTTTTCCATGGAGCACCTGTTGGATTTGAACTGCATACTTTTGGGCTGGCCGCACAATTTCTTACCACTAAGCCACAAGACTTCTAGTGTTTATTAGTTTATGTTGATTAGTGTTAGTTATATTTAATAACAAAGTCCTAAATAATGGGTTTAGAATGTTATATGTATAGATAGGCCTTCTTGATGCACAGGCTCTGTAATAGAGTGACCCTTGAAACTGGTGAGTAAACCTCAAATGTTTATGTGTCTTTTCTTTGGAGCTGGCAGTTTTATCAGAGAGGAATCTTCTATTCATTTATCGTGGGGAATATAAGCCTGAAAATAAGCATTCTGGGTCACTGCTTATTTTCCTCCACTTCCTAAGTAACATGCCTCCGGAGACCCTAAGTGTAGATAGTTGTAGAGGGGCTTCAAGCCTTTTGTTCATAGTATCGCTATGAGTCATGCTCGACTTGAAGGCAATCAATATCAACAATAACAACTCATTTTCCTTATTGTAGTGACTTGAATATTTCTATACTAAAGTATCATAACTGAAGCTTTTCGTGTAACTAGAAGTTGCACTACTAGCATTTCAAATACTAACAGAGTTACTCATGGTGAACTGCTTTCAACAGAGCCTCCAGACTAGCACAAATTAGGAAGAAAATTCTAGTAATCTACTTTTAAAAAATCAGCCAACAACAACCACTTGGGTAACAAGAGAATACAGTCTGATACAGTGCTGGAAAATGAACCCCTTTGAAAGCACTGAAAAGAAAAGGACATTGAAAGTTATGTTTAATGAAGCAGGATGTTAACAAAAAGGAGGGAAACACTTCATGACAAGGACTGATACACTGGCCACAACAATGGACTCAAACATAGGAATGCTCATGAAGATTATACAGGACAGGGCATTGTTTTATTCCGTTACACTTAAGGTCACAAATTCTCACCAGAACCAGAGATCAAATCTTTGTAGAGTCAGGCTGATTTAGAATATTCAACATCTGGATTCCAGTCCCATAATGGTGAGCAAATGTGCTTTTAAATAGGAGGCTGAAAACAATCAACTCACAGCCAATGGGTTCTGGTGAGAATTTTGGTACAATGTTTACTGGGCGTTGTGCATTGTTATATTGAACAAGTGTTCAGGTCTTTCATTCTTAGGGTTGCTATGAGTTGTCTATGACTCAATAGTACTTAACAACACAACAACAATAATATTTAAGGTCACCATGAGTCAGAACAGACCCTGTGACAACTAAAAACAACAATAACATCCAGGAAGCCTATTATTCTTACTACTCAGTCTGATTAACTTTGATTAAATCCTCATCTTAACCTGTTGCTTTATTTCTTCCCCAGCAGTGTTGGCCATGCTGAGTTTGGCAATAAAGCAAACTTCCCATCTTCCTCCAATATGTGCGTGGCCTTACTGAGTGTTCAGGAGAGGATTTAACTATATCTTGTATACACTTTTGGCCTTACCTCCAATTTACCTTTTTGCATATAGTTAATAACTCAATCCTGAAGTATTTTTATTCTGTTAAATCTCCCTATGCAGTTATTCGTTACAGTAGAGAAATCAAATGTTAAAATCAGTTACCACTCATTTAGCTTTTCTTCTTCTGCCATTCATAACTTTATCCACATATATTTTCTGTTGTTGTTTTTTTTCTTAAAGCTTCATAGACATTTTATATGTTTGTAATTATATTTGGATATTTTGAAAGACAGTCCTCAAGGTCAATTGTCCACAGGAGAAAGAGGCCTCTTTTCCCCATGTGACTGATGTACAGACTTGGTTATCCAAAGGAGGGCCAGCTATGAGTTACATGGTTCTGATGTGAAGGCAATGAGTGAGTGAATGAGTGAAAGAGAGTAAGGTGATAGATATATTCAATTTGCATTTCAAGTGAAGTCCTCAAGGTATATGCCCATCACCATCAGTGAGACAGTGGAAGGAAGGCTGGAAGGCTTCACAGGGGTTTTTTTGTCTTAGCTCAGAAGTCACCACAGTATTTAGCTCAGAGTCCATTGGTCATAAGAAGTCACAAAACATCTAGCTGCAAGAGACTGTAACATCTTTTATTCCATACATCAGAAAGGAGGTATTCTTTGGGTATTGGAAGGTCCTAGTAATGTTTACCACATATTTAGTGATCTATTATTATATATTGCCATTGCATTACTACACTTGAAAATCTAATCTATACTCATAAAACCTTTTTAAGACAGCTACTATTTGTATCACTACTTTATATATATAGGATCTAGAGCACAGAAAAAATAACTCACTCAGAGTCACAGAAAATAAGAAAGAAAGTCATGATGTAAACCCAAGCAATCTGAGTCCAGAACTTACTTAAGTACTGGGTCTATAGTCTCTTATTAATTTAATCCATGAATGTGTATTCAGCAACAATTTTGTTCAAGATACTTCATTAAATACATTGAAAAAAATATGAGTTAATGCCAAAGTACTAATATAATTCATTTATGTTTATAGATGGTTTGTGAAATCATAGGTAATTTTTTTTTCTTTTCTTTTTCTCATTCTCTTAAATTTTTAAAATTCAAAATATTCCATGCTGGTTTTACAGCCACTAAATAATACACATTTTAAAAAGTAACATATCAGAATGTGGTTTAAATACTTCATGGATTGTTTGAGGGATTGGAGATACAGTAATAATGATATATCAAACTCATTTGAAAACCCAAACAAATTGCCTTCAAGTTGATTCAGACTCCTGGTGACCCTCCACTGGGTTTCTGAGACAATACTTGGAGAAGACTGCTTCATCTTTCTCCTATGGAAGGGCTAGTGGGTTTGAACACTGATCTTTTGGTTAGTAGATCAACACTTTATGTACTATACCAGAGCTCTTGTATCAAACCTAGGTTAAAAAAAGGAACTTATTGCTTCATCATGTATTAAGAATTTGTCCTCTATGTCACATAAGGAAGACCTAACTCTGCTAGCCTGCCCTATGGAATTCTCTGAGGAGATAGTGGTATAAGATTCCTCTGGAAAAGTGTATTTTCAAAACTTGGTGCAATTTCAGGGAGTACTTAGCAGACAAGTAATTTCTTAAAATTATTGGGGCAAGGTAGAAAACAAACACATAATTGACATGTTGTTGTTGTTGTTTGTGTACTCTAGAGTTGGAACCACCCATAGCTGACCTTCCAGTGGATTTTCAAAGGCAATTAATCCCATGGGAGGAATTTGCTCATCTTTCTCGTGGCCTCTTGCTGCTTGTGGCCTTGAACCTTGTGCTTTCAGGATTGCAACACAGCTTCTTGCCACTAGGCCACCAGAGCTAGATGACATATAAACTACTAAAGAGTTGAATAGAAGATTTCAAAAGGCAGCGTGGGTTGACAAAGTAAAATATTACAATGAAATGTGCAAGGAGTTCAAGTCAGAAAATCAAACGGGCCGAACTCGCTCAGCATTTCTTAAGCTCAAGGAACTAAAGAACAAATTCAAGCCTCGAGTTGCTACAATCAAGAATGCTTTTGGCAGAATATTAAATGATCCAGGAAGTATTAAAAGAAGATGGAAAGAATATACTGAGTCACTGTATCAAAAGGAATTGGCAGACACAGAAAAATTTAAAGAAACAACATATGAGCAAGAGCCTATGATGATGAAAGAAGTTCAGGCTGCTTTGAAGGAAATGGTAGAAAATAGGGCCCCAGGAATAGATGATATACCAATTGACATATTTCAGCTAACAGATGCTGCCCTGGATGTGCTCATCAAGTTGTGCCAAGAAATTTAGAGAACAACCACTTGGCCAACTGACTGGGAGAGATCTATATTTGTTCCCATCCCAAAGAAAGGTGACCCAACAGAGTGTGGAAACTATAGAACAATCTCATTGATTTCACATGCAAGCAAGATTCTGCTGAAGATTATCCCAAAATGACGAACAGCACATCAGCAGAGAACTGCCAGAAGTCCAGGCTGGGTTTAGAAGGGGTCGTGGTACTAGGGATATTGTAACTGATATTAGATGGATCTTAGCTGAAAGCAGGGAATACCAGAGGAACGTATATCTGTGTTTCATTGACTATGCAAAGGCATTTGGCTGTGTAGATCATAACAAACTGTGGCTGACTCTGAGAAGAATGGGAATCCCAGAACACTTGATCGTTCTAATGCGAAACCTATACTTGGACCAGGAAGCAGTCGTCAGAGCAGAGCAAGGGAACACTGCGTGGTTCAAAATTGGGAAGGGTGTACACCAGGGACGTGTCCTATCTCCATACCTTTCCAACCTGTATGCAGAACAGATTATCCGGGAGGCTGGGCTGTATGAGGAGAAGTGTGATGTCAGGATTGGTGGAAGATTCCTCAACAATCTGCATTATGTAGGTGACACAACCCTGCTTGCTGAAACTGAGGAGGACCTGAAACACCTGCTGTAGAGGGTCAAGGACTGCAGCCTACAATATGGACTGAGGCTCAATGTCAAGAAGACAAAGATTCTCACCACTGTGCCAATTGGCAGCATCAGGATGGATGCTGAAGAGATTGAGATTGTTCACAGCTTTAGTTTGCTTGGCTCCACAGTCAACACTTTCGGCACCAGTAGCCAGGAAATTAAAAGACATTATTGCAATGGGAAAGTCTGTTGTTAGGACCTCTCCAAAGTACTGAAGAGCAATGGTGTCTCTCTGGAGACTAAGGTGCGCCTGATACAGTCCATGATCTTTGCAATCACTTGTTATGCATTGGAGAGTTGGACAATGACTAAGGAGGATAGAAGGAGAATTGATTCCTTTGAGCTGTGGTGCTGGAGAAGAAGAGTATTGAGAGTACCATGGACTGCTAGGAAAACAAAGATTCATCCTGGAAAGGGTCAAACTGTGTGGCTCCTTGGAGGCAAGGATTCTGAGGCTCCATCTAACATACTTTGGACATGTTGTAAGGAGAGACTGGTCCTTGGAAAGGGACATCATACTTGGGAGGGTGGAGGGATGGCGCAGGAGGGGAAGGCCCTCTATGAGGTGGATTGATTCAGTGACTGGGGTAATCAGGGTGGAAGTGTCAGAGACAGTGCGATTGACACAGGACAGAGCAGAGTTTAGGGCTGTTGTACATAGGGTCACTATGAGTCGCAAGTTACTCGATGGCACGTAAAAACAACAACATGGAAGATTGCTATTTTATTATATATTCTGAGTATCTTTCAAAGTCCACTTCTGATACCTCAATTCATCAGTAAAATTTTCTACTTTTTCAATTCCTCAGGTCGTTATTTCTCATTCTGTTACTAAGTCTGTTAGATTTCTAAATCATGTAAGTTTGCTCTTTAGTAATATATTCTTTATGAACCATACTCATAGGGCACATAATCATAAATCACAGAAACATGGAATGCTAGAATTGAAAGGGAATTTTGAGCTTGCGAGTCTACCATTTTGATGGCATAGTCTGTAGAGCATTGCACTGCTAACCCCAAAGCAGTGCTTCTTTGGCAGTTCAAATACACTAGTGGCTCCCAGGGGAAGATGAACAGAATCTTCCATGCAATTTATCACTTCTGAAAATCTGCTGCAGAGTTGGCTATGAGTTGGTTCTGACTTGGTGACAATGCTGTGTTGTTGTTATGTGCCATCGAGTTGCTTGCAACTCATAGCGACCCTATGCACAAGAGCCCTAGAGGCCATTCTATCCTGTGCCAATCTTGCCATCTCAAACACACTCATTCCCACCACTGCACTCACAGAATCAATCCATCTCATCGAGGGTCTTCCTCTACTGCGCAGTCCCTCTACTCCCCCAAACATGAGGTCCCTCTCCAAGGACCAGTCCCTCCGTGCAACATGCCCAAAGCATGTCAGATGAAGCTTCAGAATACTTGACTCCAAGGAGCCTCCAGGTTTCACCCTCTCCAGGACAAACCCGTTTGTTCTCCTTGCAGCCCACGGTGTATTCAATGCTCTTCTCCAGCACCACAGCTCAAAGGTATCAATACTCTTTCTATCATCCGTATTCACCGTCCAACTCACTGGTGACAATTGTTTGAACTATTTTAGATACAATGTAACTGAGCAATAAGGCATAGAACAAGATTTTTCTTAAAATCCCCTATCAGAAAAATAGATACAAGACCAGAATTTGGGATGCCTTATTATTAAAGTTCTATTATAGTACTTCGTAGGATATTATCCAGTTGTTTTTCCTCCCCACTCACACTAAGTTCTTAGAGTAAAATTTTAGACCTTCCACTTGCAGTCTTTTAGATGGTCTAGCTGAGAGGTAAATCAGCTGCCCTTGAGTCAATTCTGACTCTTGGTGACTTATGTGTGTCAGATCAGAGCTGTTCTCCATAGAATTTCCAATGGTTGATTTCCAGGTCTTTCTTCCAAGGTACCATTGAGTAGATTGGAATCTCTATCCTTTAAATTAGAAAGAGTGAATATTACTATTTTGCTTTCCCCAGGAAACAAGCAAATCTTTTCCCCAAGAGGAAAAATACCTAATGATGGTAACTAGACTTGACTACTGTGAGGATTGGGTTGGGAGGTTTTATCTGGACTGGTGCCTTCTATGAGTATACAAGGAGAAAATCATTATATCTAATAATACATATGTTAGATATTTTTTAAGATTCCTTGCCAATAACTCACTAAGTTTATTTTTTAATTTTTAAAATTTTGAGTGAAGACATAAATCATATGGTCTATGATCACTCATAGACATTTTGTTTTATAACATTGCTTGCCATTGATTAATGTAATGAATTAATTACAATGTATAATCAATCCCTTATTGTGTATTGCCTTTACCTTCACCCATTTGTTTACCTTACCTATTTGTTAAGTTGTACTCCCCTCTCCTTTCCTTTTTATCCCTGTTGTCTTTCCATGATAGATTATATTGGTGTGTAAATCATTCTTTAGCTTTATAAAAGTAGTCTTATAATTACCTTTTTGTGACTGTCGTATGTCACTCAGCATAGTTTGTTCTAGACTCATCCATGTTGCACAGTATTTCATGAATTTGGGGTTGTTTTTTAGTGATGCATAATACTCTATTGTGTAAATATACCAGAACTTCTTCAGTTATTCTTCTTTTGATGAACATTTGAGCTGTTTCTAACTCTTTGCTATTGTAAAGAATGTTGCGATAAACATGAGTGTGCATGTTAATGTATGTCCATGCTTTTACTTCTTTGGGATTTATAACTAGTATAGAATTGCTGAGTCAAATGACATTTCTATTTTATTCTCAGTTTTTTAAGCAAGTGCCAAACTTTTTTCCATGATGTTTGTACCGTTTTACATTCCCCCAAATTGGTTCTTTTTAACTACTTAAACATAACTGTTGTTGGAATTGGAACCAACCCATAGCTGATCCTCTTTCAGGTGTTCAGAGGCAGAAGATTGCCTATCCTTCTCTCGAGCAGTGACTGGTGGTCCCGAACCATGTGCCTTCAGGGCTGCAGTACAGCTTCTTGACATCAGGCTACTAGAGCTCCCTAGAAGGGGCAAAAATGGAGAAGAAAAGTAGAGTGTGGATGCTTACCCTGATAACGAGATGAGAAGAATCAACCCTAGCTACTAATGTGGTGACAGTTAAGATCTTTTGTAATAGCTAAATCTATGGGTATGCAGTAGGTATTCAATAATGACTCACTGATGGATTAAAATTAAAGTATGGACAAACATTTCCACAACAGAACTGCTCCATTCTTTTTTTTTTTTTTGGTAACCCTATGTTAAAAAAAAAGTGACAGATTTGTTTTTATTTCTGCAAAAGAACACACAGTTTGTCTTGAAGAAAGTACAACCAGAGTGCTCCTTAGATGCAAGGATTGTGAAACTTTGTCACACTTACTTTAGACATATTTTTAAGCACAACCAGTCCTTGGAGAAGGCCTTTTCCCATTACCCAGGATAAGAGAGATTAGTGAAAGAAAAACCCTTAAATATATTGACACAGTCACTACCACAATGGGCTTGAACATGACAGAGTTCTTGAGGAAAGCTCATATAAGGCAAGGTTCACATCTGTTTTTTATAGGATTCATAGCTATGGATCATAGTTGATTTGACAGCCCCTAATAACAACTGGTAAGGAACTGCACTGCCAGCCCAAAGGCATACAGTTAGAATCTACTCTGTGGGAGAAAGATGGGCAGTCTCCTTTCTTGTGATTTACTGCCTCTAAAAACCCGCAGAGAAGTCACCTCTGATTCGGTTCCAACTCAACAGCATATAACAATAACAATAGGAAATGAGAAACTGTGTTTGGAACTTACTAGGTGCTTTAAAGTTCCTGTGTGTGTGTGTGTGTGTGTGTGTAGGGAAGTTATAACCTTCCAAATGGGGATCATGAAGTTCTAGATCATCTATGGACAGTTTTATCTGACATAAACTGAGATATTTTAAGTTGATAACTGAACTGCATACATGTATGTCTCTTACATTCCTTGAATCACCAAAGTTCGCTTTGACTTGCTAGTCAAAGCTGCCCCACATGGCACGGAAGAAAAAGGGGGATTCAGAAATCTCTCCCCTAACATATGGATTTTATGAGTCAAATCGTGAGGAAAGTCTGACTCCGTGTAGACTTCCATTCAGTATGTCATGCTTCTTCCACGGGCTCAGCTAACATGATGTCAGGAGTTCCGCTCGGAGTCAAAGCAGCGTGGGGGAATGGATCCAGCACTGACTCATGCTCAATGGAAGAAACCTACACCAACATTTGGATGAGATAGTTTGATTGTGAGTGTTAGGGATGTGACTACTGATTAAGAGGAAAAGGGCAACCAAGATGTGAGCTTGGTCTAAATGACTACTTGCTACTCACTGAATGTGAGAGTAGTATGAGATAGGATTGAAAATCTTGCTGACGTATAATACATAACCATAGTAATTTTTTTTTCCAGAAAGAAGGTCCAACTTAAAAGAAAAAAGAAAGTTTTAAGCCCCTCTGTTTTAGTAATAAAGTCACACTTTGGTTCCTGGTGGCTTTGCAAAGTCTTTTAAAGGATACCTCAGTGGTGAATAATTCTACAGTCTCAGTGTTGGCTGAATCAACAAAGTGTGAAACCTCTAGTTTGCATGCACAACATAAGGTGTTTTACAGGCAGCAAAGAGAGGAAAAATGTCTTTTTCTTCTTTTGTTCAGCAAACTTGTCAAGACAGGAAAAGATCAGAAAAGGATATGCTACTACAACGACAACATTAAAAGATAAAAACCAAGTAGATGAAAACTAGCTATGTTATTAGTTGAGGGGGAAAATGAAACTACCAATCTGCTTCCTTATTTGACAATTATTTGGAATTTTACGAAGATCATAGAAGACATGAGACTCTCTAAGTCCTATGATCATGAAAAGATGTCAGGTAAAAATGTAAAAACATTTACTTACTGTCTTTTCTTTTTAAAAAGTAATTAAAGAGTGATTATTACTTGACAATTTTAAAGAAAAAAATTTTCTGTAACAAAAGCCTGACAATGTAGTAATTATTTGAATCTACATATCAATCATATCAATGTTCTGTTGTTAGATGTTGTGGAGTCAATTTTCAAGTCATAGGGTCCAATGTTACAGAGTAGAACTGCTGCAGAGAGTTTTTTTAGCTTTGATGACTTAGTGGTAAGGAATTACACTGCCAATGCAAAGGTATGCGGTTCGAATCCACAGCAGCTCCGTGGGAGAAAAATGGGCAATCAACTTTCTTGTGATTAAATGCCTCTGAAAAATCTGCTGGAGGGTCAGCTAAGAGTCAATTCTGACTCAACAATACACGACAACGACATAGAGGTCCTCCGCTGTCATCTTTACAGAAACAAATTGCCAGGTCTTTCAGCTACGATGCTGCTGGGTAATTTTGAGGCATCAATGTTTCAGTTAGTAGCCATAACCTTAGCTTCTGACCACTAGAGCTTCGGATGTGGTTGTGTTGTTATTAGGTGCTCTGGAGTTCACTATAATGCACAGTGACCCCAAGAACAACAGATTTAAATGTGCTGTATCCTATGTCATGCTCATATTCTTGCCAAGCTCAAGTCCATTGTTGTAGTCACAGTGTCAGTCCATCTCATTGAGGGTCTTCCCCTCTTTCCCTAGCCCTCTGCTTTCCCCTGCTTTGTCCTTTTTCTAAGGATTTGTACCTCCTGATATCATGCCCAAAGTATTAGAGTTGAAATTTCATGATCCTGAACACTAAGGAGCAACCTGGTTGTATGCTCTCCAAGATAGGTATGTTTGTTCTTTTGGCAGTTCATAGTTATACATACATGCAATATACTTAATAGATATTAATTGTGGTATACATAGCAGGGAAATTTTATTTTTTATTTTAGATTCCATTCTATATTAACCAGTTAATTTTCTCTGGGCCTTGATTTGAAAAACTGAAGTGAAAGGTACATCATTATTATTGAATTCTATGCTTTACTAATATTATTAGGAGTTATTATGGCTGTAATTATTAATCTAATTATTAATAATTATGTAGTTATTAATCTAAAATAGTAAAAGCATATTCTTAACATGTACCTGTGATTTTTTATAGATATTTTTTGTATATGAACACATAGGTTGCTTATAATTTTCTATTATGGATCCTACTATTCCTAATTGCTTGCTCCCAACAACTTATTCCAAGGGAAAAGAGTGAAGATAAGCAGAATTAATTTTCTTTTTTCCCCCCAGGAAGTTGAGAATATTCCTTTCAGTAACTTAGGAACGTTGACCACTGGTTTCTTGAAAAGTGTTATGTACCTGGACGTGTCATAATTTTGATAGGGCTCTTAAATGCAGCAACATAATTTCCACACTTATCATTTAATTAACATGGTCCTGTGGTCCCGTAGGTATATTTTGATACTGTGAAAATATGTAGACATATATTCAAATGAACACACACATATACAGAGCTCTGATGGCCTAGTGTCTAAAGAGTTGCTCTGCCAACCCAAAGACATATGGTTCAAATATGTTACTTGCTCTGAGGGAGAAAGGTGGGCAATCCCTTCCTGTTCAAATACAGCTTCTGAAAGCCTGCTGAAGGGTCAGCTACAAGTTAGTTCTGACTCAACAACAATGAGAAAACAGTAACTAAGTAAGCAGGTATAAATTCATAAAGAGTCCTGGTGGCATAGTAGCTAAGCGTGTGGTTGCTAATTGAAGGATTGGCTGTCTGAACCAACCAACCAATCCATGGGAGAAAGATAAGACAGAAATATTACGGCCATATAGTATCACTATGAGTCAGAATTGACATGGTGGTAATGGGTTGGGTTTGGTATAGATATATATTAATGTGTGTGTGTGTGTATACATATACACACATATATATATATACATATACACATATACATATACACACACATATATATATATACACATATACATATACACACACATATATATATGTGTATATACATATATATGTATATACATATATATGTATTTATATGTGTATATATATATATATGTATTTGTATACTAGAATCCGTGAGAGTTGGAACTTTACAGGGCTGCCTTGTTTTTTCTGATCTTGCAAGTTTTTACCTTAGACAAAATGCTTTCTTACCACTTTCTGTTGCTCATTTTAGTGGAAAATATTTGCATTTCCCTCATCTGACAGCTTTCTATACATTCTAGTTTTCACTATACATATATCTATAAGGGAGGTCCAGTAGTCTAGTGATAAGAAGCTCTGTTGCTGACACTAAGGTAGGCAGTTTGAATCCACCAGTTGCCCTGTGAGAGAAAGATGGGCAATTTACAGCCTCTGAAAATACTCTAGAGGGTCAGCTCGGTGTCAGTTTTGACTTGATGGCACATAACAACAATGATAACAACATATTATCTATCGCTATTTAAACCTTTTGTTTATAGTCAACAAGGCCTAGGGGAGGGCCTTTGTATATAAAAGTCGGCTGTCATTATATTTTGGAGGAACATTCTTCTAAGCGGTACAGCACTCTTCTGTCAAGAAACCTTGTACCATTGGAGTGTCAAATGCCATAACAGTTACCCATGGTGGACAGTGTTTGGTGGAACTCCCAATTCAAGACATGTTTGGAAGCAGGAGTGGCATCTACTTTCTAAACAACATTCCTCTGGAAATTCCATGAACTTTGATAAATGACAATAGTTACAGAAAGGCTTCAGGCCTTTTGTTCATAGGAGTTGTGCTCGACGAGATGACAATCAATAACAATAACATATCTACATATATATCATTTATATATTTGTCTATAGAAATATACAACTTATAGCTATACAAAATTAAAATGTATCTGAAGGAGCCGATCCTCATGCTAAGGAAATGAGAAGTATGGAAATTATATGGCTGCATACAAGACACATACTTTGAAGTAAGTTTAATTAACGCACAGCCACCACACACACATTTGTTGTGTTCTCAAGTTGCAATGATGCCAAACAAGTTTCAGTGGAGCATTCAAGACAAGACATATTAGGAAGAAAGGCTTGTTGACCTATATCTGAAAATGACAAGTTACAGATCACAATAGTGTGACCTGCAACTATTCTGGGAACAGTGCAGGGCTGAGCAGCATTTGGTTCTGTTGTGCATGTCTTCCTCATGGTTTGAAACCTACTTAATGGCAAGAAGAAGCCAGTAACAACAGCAATATACTTTGATAAGATATGTCCTCAATTTTCTTTTTTCTACAGACTGAAGTCATGAACTAGTGCATGTAATTGTCCAACTTAGCAGACGTTGCCTATAGAGACATAAATTAATTACATAATCTGCTTAGTTAGAAGAGGTTTCCTAGAGGTTAGAAGTATACTCAGTGCGAGGGGAGGTGGTGAGGGGGATGGGGAATTGTATACCAATAAAGGAATTTTTTTTTCTTTTTCTTTTCAAAGAGAGGAACAAACTGGTGGAGAGGGGTGGACAGGGAGAAAAGTGCAGCAATGAATGAATGGAAATCCAAAATCTCTGTAAATATTTATTAAATTCATAAAAATGGGAAAAAAAGTCAACAGTCCAAATCCACCAGTTGCTCCCCAGAAAACAGACTGTCTTCTCCTGTGATGATTTCTAGCTTCAGAAAGCCAATGGAAGGTCACTATTATTCTTGGTTTGAGGCTTGTATAGAAGAGAGGAACTTAATTTGAAGTGATACAATTTGCAGAGATCTCATGGATATGATTGTTTTTGAGCTAGGCTCAGAAGCACAGATGAGAGGATAGGGAATTCAAGAACTGAAGAAACAACCTGAACATAGCTTCAGGGGGTGTTTTTAGGAATGATGTTTATCCAACATGCTAGAATAATCATTTTGTCTCTGATGGCCTAGTGGTAAGAAGCTGTGTCACAGTTCCCAAGAAACAGTTCAAATCCACCAGCTGCTCCACAGGAGAAGGATAAGCAATGCCCTTCTGTGCCACTAACTGCCTCTAAAAACCCACTGGAGGGTCAGCTATGAGTCGATTCCGAGTTGATGTCATACAACAACAACAACATGGTGATTATTTGACTCTCTGTCTGGTTCTTTGCTATCCTGAACCATCTGTTACAGATTATATACATGGATTGGATAATCTTCCAGTGTGAAAGAAAAATCAATGATTTAATTGTAGAAGTAGATCACTGGGACTTTCTTGGTCTTCCTGTCTTAATATGGAAGCTTACTGGAAACCTGCAAGCCACCAGTGGCAGGTGGGTGCTGGCTGTGCACTGGCTTAGAGGCATTGGGAGAGTTCTGGCCTTCCACAATAGATACCTGGCATTTATTCACCATTAAGAATTTGGGATCCAGGTGGGGAGTATTCTGAAGCAATGTGACTCTACAAGGATTTTGATTTCTGGTTCTGTGAAACTCTGGGCCATTGTTTACTGGCCATTGGCTGTGAATTGATAGTATTTGGCCTCGTATTTTAAAAAGACATGTATTCACAGTTAAACACCTGGTTCTAATTGTTTTTTTCTTGTCAAACATTCTTCTAAGTGGTATAGCACCGGTCTGTCAATTTGCTGTACAGAGGTAACTCATGGTTGTTGTGATGCTAAACACTGTGACACTGATGTGTTACCATGGTGGACAGTGTTTGGTGGAGCTCCTCGATTAAAACAAGCTTGGAAACAAGAGTGGCATCCACTTCTGAAATAGCTTGCCTCAGGAAACTCTATGAACTTGGAGAAACCATGAAAGTTATAAATGTGTTCAGGTCTTTCATTCATAGGGTTGCTATAAGTTGTCTCCGACTCGACGGCACTTAACAACAACAATAATAACATTGCTATAACATTGGTATGTGTCAAGGAGTCCTGATGTACTGGATTACATGATGAACTGATAACTGGAAAGTTAGTGTTTCAAATCCAACAACAATACCTTAAGGGAAAGACAGGAACTCTCCTTCCTTAAAGATTTA
The DNA here is from genome assembly GCF_000299155.1 of Elephantulus edwardii. Lineage (NCBI taxonomy): Eukaryota > Metazoa > Chordata > Mammalia > Macroscelidea > Macroscelididae > Elephantulus > Elephantulus edwardii. The sequence goes on along the minus strand of NW_006399797.1, from coordinate 14,380,867 downwards.
TAGCCTCTGAATCTTGATGGAGGGTAGCCAAGAGTTAGAATCAACACAACTGTGAGTTGACTGTATGATAGACAACATTCAAAGTTATCATTGTTAGTAGTTATCAAGTCAACTACAACTCATGGTGATTTTCTTCAGGTCACTTTACAGATAAGAAAACTAAGTCACATAAAGGTTAAGAAACTCACTCATAACTATAAAACAATGGAACCAGGATTCAAGCCTGTACCTTAATCATGAAATTAGAGTGCACACAGTGCAGGTAGAAATGCTAAATGGACTGGAATCAGAGTATACAATCTTCTTTTCTATCCTCTAGTATTAAACTTCATGAAGAAATTATTATGGGAAGAGAACTGAAACTCAAATTTGTTGCCATCAAGTCAGAACTGACTCATGGCTGCTCTTCTGTTGGATTTCCAAGGCTGTACATGCATGAGAAAAAATTGCACATCTTTCCCCCTCAGAGCTGTTGTTGTGTGTTATAGAGC
>NW_006399797.1:14357699-14378801 GCF_000299155.1 Elephantulus edwardii | reverse complement strand
CATGGTGGAGCTGATGGATTCCAACTGCATGCCTTTGAATTATGGTGTAGCTTCTTACCGCCAGGCCACCAGAGCCCCATGGCCTTTGGGTTAGCAGTACACTGCTTTGTTATGCCACGAGAGTTCTCTAAAGGAAGAGGCATAATCTTGTATTTTGTATTTGAATAGAAAAGAAATTTAAAAGGTTAAAAAATTTTTCTCTATTATTAACAATTATTTATTGTAACTCATTCCCTGAGTTCTCCAAGACAGTAGCCAAAGCTAGTAAAAAATATGGTAAGTCACCAGCACTGGTGGCATAGAAAGTTAATGTGTAGGCTACTAATCAGAAGATAAGAGGGCTCTGGTCATTTAGTGGTAAGGAATTGCCCAGTGCAAAGGTATGCAGTTCAAATCTAGTAGCTGTTCTGTGGAAGAAAGATGGACACTCTTTTCCTATGAGATTTATTGTCTCTAAAACCCAGTGAAGTGTTAGCTATAAGTCAATTTTTACTTGCTGGTACACAAAGACTACAACAACTGGAAGATTGACAGTGTTAACAAACCAGCCACTGTGTGGGAGAAAGACAAGGAAAGTTTCCATCGATAAAGATTTATTGCCTTGGAAACCAAGTGGAGGTTCACTAATGCTTGAGATTGACCCAAAGGTGGTATATTTGCATTTTTTTTTAGAAAAATATCTGAGTGCAAGTTTACAATTTTTTTTTCCATTCACACATTCTGTCTTATAACTTTAGCTACAAGTAATTAAAAATTAACTACAATGTCTAATAAAACTTAGTCATATGTTGTTTCATGATATTCTTCTGTGTCAGCCAATTCTTTTTGGCATAGTGACTTTGTAATCCTTTTAGCTTCTTCTTTTTTTAAAAAAAATATTTTTCTTTCTTTTTTTGCCACAATTTGTTACTAATCAAATGAAATGTTATTGATGTTGTTAGGTGCCATCAAGTCCAGTACGACCCTGTGAACAACAGATCAGAACCCTGTCTTACTCAGTGCCATCTTCATCCTTTCTGACCTATGTGAGCCCATTACCACTGGGTCAGTCCAACTTGCTGAGGGTCTTCCTCTCTTTTGCTAACCCTTTCCAAACATGAGGTCCCTTTCCAAGGCATAGCCTTTTCTAGCAACATGCCTAAAATATGTAAGATGAAGATTCACTACTTTTAAGGAGCACTCTGGCTACACTTTCTACAAAATTTGTTTGTTGTTTTGGCAGTCCATGAACTCTGCTTGCTTCGTGGCAAGAAACTGTGCCACAATCCTGAAAGCACGTGGTTCAAGGCCACCAGTTGCTCTGCAGTAGAAAGATGGGAAATCTCCTCCCATGTGATTAACTGCCTCTGAAAACCCACTGGAGGGCCAGCTATGGGTGGGTTCGGACTCAATGGTACACAACACCACCACAATGAGATATTCAGTATTCTTCTCCAAATCCTCAGCTCAAAGGCATAGATTCTTTGTGTGCCCTTATTCATTTTGCAGCTCTCAGATGCACGACAAGTGATTGGGAAGACCATGGTTGAATCAAGTGCTCCTCAGTCTTTACACTGACATTGCTCTTTAGGGGTTGAACTTTCCCAGGACAGCAGCCTTTTCCAATGCTGTATATTTCCTGATCTCCTGACTGCTGGTATCAAGGATATTTGTTATGGATCAAAGTAAGATGAAATCATTGACAATTTCAATCTTTCCTCCATATATTGGCCCAGTAGTAAGGATTTTTCTTTTCTTGAGGTTGATACATAGTCCATATTGAAGACTTGATCTTCTACAGCAAGCCCAAGATCATTTGAAACATGGCTTATCCAAATTGAGACATGTTGTAGGTGCAAAACAGATACCATATTTAAAGGATTTAATGGGAGAGAAAGACTACAGAATATATCTTTAATAACTTATTTTGGATGCTTTTGATGTAATTGATGTAAATATTATGTAATTGATACTTCATTTTTACCTGCTTCTGTTCACTTTTTTTAATGGACTACTATTGTTGTTATTATTGCTATGTGCTGTTGGGTTGGAATTTGCTTATAGCTAACCTTCCAGTTGGTTTTTAGAAGCAATAATTATACAGAGGAGATTTCCTATTTTCCTCCCATGAAGCAGCTGGTGGACTTGAACTGTGTGCCTTTGGGTTGGCAGTGCAACTCCCCAACCCCTAGGCAACCAGAGTTCATAATGGGCTACTAGACAATTTAAAACTGCTTCTCTGGCTCACATTATATTTTTACTGGGCAACACTGGTCTAAAACAATTTGAAACTTTTGATAGGTATTTCACTGACAAATAGTGATAAAGGGCTTCCTCACCACATTTGTCTTTCAACCACATTCTTTCCTTGCTTTCTGACTCTTTACAAGAAACATTTCTAAAGTCATCTGCCATCCCTTTGTATAGGTTTGAGACCCCTTAGAATTTCCTTTTTCACTTCTTCCAAACCACAAACAATGATCAATGTGATTTGGCAAAGGCAAAGGAAAGCGGTGACAGAGGGGGAAAAAAAGAAAAGTTCCAGCCACTGAATGGTGTGAAGAAAAAATGCTCTCAAAGGATCCCGCAAAAATGGTACAGGTGGATACAGTAGGTCTGCCTCATCATCTGAAGACCCAAGGAGTTGAAAGGAAATTCTAACTACAACCCCAAAATGCCACAAACCATAAATAATGCAAAGTAACTAGCATCCCTGCCTATCTGTCACCATCTCATCTTAAAAAAAAAAAAGCCAACTTGTGAAAAATACGTAATCCTGATGAGACTTCAGTCAGGTATAAATATCAGAAGCTGAAGAAGATGTGACACATTGCTCTGACCACTGGCAGATCAGCTGTTAGGAGGAAAGATTAGCCAAATCTTTCACGCTGACCAACTTCACGCAGGAGCTACGAATTGCAGCGACTTCGGCCTCTCTCTTAAACAATGAATTATACAAGTTATTTCTTGGTTCTTCAGCTTTGCATCATTTTGGGTTCTTCCAGCTGCTATTGCGAGGGCAGTTTTTGGAATGAGATACAGATCCTAAAGGAGTATCTTGTAAGTATGACCTTTCAATAATACTTGTTCAGGGTTGAAGGTGATTAAAGTTGACTTGCAATTATATTTGTGATAGGCTATGATCTCTGGATTACAGTCTTTTTGAGAAGATCTGGTGTTATTTTTGTGAATTATTGACTGAATGATTGAGGTATTGCTTTAACTCTGTTCAATTTGCTGGGAATTCACACCTTTTTCAGAAGATAAGCACAATACAGGAGCAATGTATAGCTATGTGTTAATAATTTTGTGGTGAGAATCCATTTACCAATTGGGACAAGTCAAGCAGCACACACGTTGACAAAAATGACTGGCTACAAGTGGTTAAACACTCAGCCAACCAAAAGATTGATAGCCTGAACCCTCCAGTCACTCTTAGAGAGAAATATGTGGTACTCTCCTTCCATAAAGAATATATATGGAAACTCTAGAGGGTAGTTCTAGGATGTTTCAAGGGCTCCTCACGAGTCAAAATCAACAGAGTGGTAAAGGGCTACCAGTTTTGATTCTTAAGACCACTATGAAAAGGACATTAAAACTCAGGATGAACACGTGAAATGATAACAGAAAACAATTTACTGACTAAAGCAACAAAAAGTGAAGTATCTCAGATGAAAAGAAAATGAAGTTCTTATGGCCTTGGCTTTAAAAAAAAATGGAACCACTTTTATTCTTCTTATCAAAGTGGTTTCAAAATTCTACTATTCTATCTGTATTTTCTGTGAATTATTCCCTAACTCAGTCACTTACTGAGATTCGATGGGAATTATTATTTTGTCTTATAGTTTTGTGATTTTTTCTTTTTTCATGAGGGTTTTTTTCCCCCAGTTTTTCCTTATAGGTAATGGAAATAAGTTTTTCCATATTAAATATTTTATTTGTCCTAAAGTTAGCTTTTTTAGTAGTAATTGCTACAAATCCTTTACACATTCACAAACTGTTTTATTCTTGCAAAGTAAAATCGAGTCATTTGAAAAAATGGTTTTCCTACCTCTCTTGCAAAGCCCACATAATAATATCATTGGAGAACTTAAGTTGCTGGTAAAGAGACCTGTGCCATAGGGGGGCAGTGTTCTCTAGTAGAATCATTTTGTTGTGTTCTTAAAAATGAGACTCGAAAACTTTTCTTAGTTTATTATAATTATTTGGTACTTTTCATACATTATTATCTTTAAAGAATTCATTTGTGATACTGCCATGTAAGTGTTTTACTGGAAAAAAGGAAAGCTCTGGTGGCCTAGTGGCAAGAAGCTCTTCTGCAATCCCAAAGGTACACAGCTCGAGGCCACCAGCTACTATATGTATATGAAATATGTATATGTATATGTATATGCATATGTATATGTATATGTGTATGAAAGTGATAGCTCCCATACTGCCTCTGAAAACCCGCCAGAGGGTCAGCTATGGGTCTGTTTCGACCTGCCAGTAAACAACAACAACATTATCAACAACAAAAGAGTCTAGAGAATGTGTTGGAGATGAGAAAGTCTAGAGTTGAATCCAGAGGGTTCAGAAAGGAAATCAGTGAATATTATCAGTCTGAATTCATAAAAAATTTAAGTACATTTGCAGGGCAGTTTATGGATTAACTAGAAACCAATTTCTCTCTCACTCTCTTTGTAGAATGCAACTGATTCATCTGTAGCAGATGGCGGGCCTCTATTCTTAGGTTTCTTGAGGAATTTGACTGAGGTAAGCTGAGCATTTTAACCAAGTCGATTTCTTTGCTGTTTATTTTGGTGGACAGATTCACAGCATCTTCTCTGTGCTTGTTTTCTCCCTTCCCCACCCCCAGGAGAGTGACCAAAAAATATTCCAGAGCCAAATTGTCTCCATCTACTTCAAAATCTTCCAAAACCTAGAACACCACGAGCGCATCAAAGAAAACATCAAATCCAGCATCAAAGCCATCAGAGAAGATCTCTTTGCTAAATTCTTCAATAGTGACAAAACAAAAATTAGTAACTTCACTGAGCTGATTAAAACTCCGGTAAGGTGATCTTAGTTCTTTTTGACTTCTAAAGGATAGACAGCAAGCTACTGGGTACAATTATTAAAACAATAAATTTAATCTCCGTCGTGAGAACTCCTTCTTACTTCAGCCTTGCTTTGGATTTTTTTAGAAACCCAGGATGTGATTAATTTAAGTTTACAATTTGGAAAAATATCAGCACTGTGACAACTACATAAAGACAGATGAATGGCCATAATCAAATAGAATAGTGGGAAGAACTAGATGATGAAATAGAAAATCCCAGAATGGTAGAACTAGTCAGAGTACTCAGCTGTTAATTGAAATGCTGGAGTCTGACTCTATCTAGAGGCAGTCAGAAGAAAGATCTGCCCATCTATTTCCAAAAATTTACTCATTGAAAACCACATGGTTCTCTTCTGACATACATAGGACCCAAATGAATTGATGTTGACTCTAGAGGAACTTTTTTTTAAAAAAAAAAAAGAAAGAAATCGAAAAGTAATTCACTCATTGTCCTTTGTTTATGTGATGGAAATAATTCTACGTTGAATGGGAGGTAACAAGTGTTAGAGGAAAGAGCAGTGGGAGGAGTAGGAAGATTTGCTCTGCTGCCAAAAGACTGTGACCTCAGATGAATCACACCGCTGGTTGGGGTTTAGTTTTCTCATCTGAAGAGAAACGCACTTGGGAGCTCTGGTGGCCTAGTGGCAAAAAGCTGCACTGCAATCCCAGAGGTGTGAGGTTTGAATCCATCAGATGCTTTGTTGGAGATGGAGGGACAATCTCCTCCTGTACCTGTACCAGTCAGATCCGATTTGATGGTACTAAAATAAAATGTAAAAAAAAAAAAGAGAGAGAAACGTACCGATTTTGGCACATAACTGGCACATAATTTCCCTATAATTCTACAATGTCATAGAAAGGGAGAATAAGACAAAACAGTTTGAAAAGAAACCTGGTGGTACAGTGGCTAAGCACTTGGCTAGTAACTGAAAGGTTGTAGGTTGGTGGTTCAAATCTACTGTTTGCTCCATGAGAGAGAGAGAGAGAAAGAGGCATTAGTGTGATTCCATAAAGATTATAGGCTTGGAAACTCTCTTCAGACTTGATAGGTTTGGTACAGTAGATACCAGAAGGCATCCCACTGTCAAGACTCTGGCCAATTTCTCAGATTGACCAGAGAGAGGGAAAGAAAGTGAAAGAGAGGAATTAATATCTTACGGAAAAATTACTATATTAACTTTTAGATAAAAGAACAGCTGAGTTAAAGGAATCCTTAGACTTCTAAGTCGTCTTAAATTGTTTATCCTAAAAGGATACCTTTGACACAGAAATCAAGTTATATTTTTCAAAACTATCCACAAGACAAAGGCCTCCAGATTTATCTGAGTTTAGCTTTGATGTTAATGGACTTAAACATCAGTGACAGGAGGCCTATTATGACCTATGATCTCAGGATCTTACATCCAACCTAGGTCACTCCTCCCTTTTCCTTACCCCTCAACTCCTGTCTGTAAACTCTTAGGAAATGAAATAAATTTGTTATTAAGGACTTCTTCAGTCTCTAGTACTTTAAATAGCAAGAAGATATCTTGGTAAATATATAAAATTGTACAGCGTTTTAGAAAGTTCAGCAGATTTCCTGTAACTTCAAACTAGAGATTGAGAAAGCATTTGTTTTAATCCAGCCTGGTCCTGGCTTGATGTTCAGGCTGGCACAGACTCTTGATTTCTTGTTATGGATATTCTTGAGTGAGCCCTCAATAACTCTCCTCTTAGCTCAGTGACTAACATCTTTTAGACATGTTATACCTTCTTAATAATTAATTACTGTGGTCTAGACATTTTAGTCATTCTCAGAAATGTGGCAAGCTGACCACAGTGTTTCCAGCATTGGAAAGAAATACAACGGCAAAGCTAAGATGAAAGTAAAGGTTCTTAAGTTTTTCAAGTGTAAAATCACCTAAATGTTCCTATTGGTTACAGAGAGGCATCACAAATAAATAATTTGCTGGTATAAAAAGCAAAGTGCCAGGAGGATTTTGCTGTGATTTCCAATTTTAAACATTATAGATCAATTTACTATTGGTTATGACATGAATCTGATGATTGTTGATAACTTTACAGTGATGATGAGATTGACCTAGACTGTGAAACATTTAGAAATTACAATTTTCAGCAGTCTTGGCTGGCATTTTCAAAGTACTTACCCTATAGCAATGGTTCTCAAACATTGGTGGGTATCTGAAATGTCTGAGGAATTTAGTGAAGGCACTAAGACTTAGATTCAACCACTCTGCTTTATTCACCTGGGTCTCCAGATATTTCTGGTCAACACCAGGGTTGAAAACCACTTGTTACTCAAAGAGTAAAGTGTAAAGTGACAGGAATTGCAGAATGCCAGAGTCTCCTCATTTGTTGGGGTTACGTGGCTGTTTCGATGTCCCGGAGTTATTGTGCACAGGCTTCCAAACCACCGTTTTTGTTCTCCCACTCTCCTTCGAGGCTCTTGCCATTTTATACTTTTGAGAATTCCACAGCAATAATTCAGACATCAACAAATCCAACACATTACAGCATAATTATCAATTTAAGAATCATTTTAGCCTTAACTGCTGAATAAATCGAAGTTGTATATGAAAGTGATAGATTGCTAGTGAGAGTCACCTGTATTTTTTTGTTGTTGTTTTGTTTCAAAGAATACTGTCATTTTCACTGACTGTGCCATGAGCAGCAGAGTAGTTTGAGACTAAAAATTAACATTTTTTATTTTTAAAATATCCCCCCCCCAACTAGGTGGATGACCGGATGGTCCAACGCAAAGCTGTAAGTGAGCTCTTTAAGGTGGTGCAAGATTACCTGTCATCCACACCCAACTTGAGGAAGCGCAAAAGACGTCAGAATCTGTTCCGGGGCCGGAGGGCATCAAAATAATGATCATTCTGCCTGCAAAATATTTGAATTTTAAAATTTAAATCTATTTATTAATATTTAATGTTTTACATTATTTATATAGGAAATATATTTTTAGACTGATCAATTAAAAATGTATTTATAATGGCAACTTTTATGCAGTGGGAATTAATATCCATTAATATATGTATTATTTATAATTCTTGCACCCTGTGACTATTTCATTTGACCCCTTTCATCTTATTAACTAGGCAAGACTATGTGATTATAACAAGGCTTTTATCTCAGGGGCTATGTAGCTGACTTGAGTGAGACCCCATTGGGTGTGCATTTATGTTAACTGATGATACAATGAACACTTACAAAAGATACCATCCAGTCGCTGCTACTTGGCACATGTCTGCATTCTGAGCCACTGCTTTAATGCTATATCAGACAGCCCTTGAATGTGTCAGTTGATATGCCCAATAGTCTCCTGAGAAAATACAAGATCTTTTGTGCTCTCATGCCTGGTGCTTCAGAATATTGTTGACAACTGTGATTGTACCCCAATGGAAAGTAACTCATTTATTTAATATATATTAATAAAGTACAGTTTTACAAATATTTATGCTCTCTCTGACTTTTTCTAAATGCGGACTGGAAGAAGGAAGTACAAAAGGAATTAATTGGTAAAAAATAATGTTTTTTTCTTTGTGGAAATTTTCAGAATTAGATTGCTGTTGTGTTACCATCAAGTTGGAACTAACCCTTATTGACCTTTCAACAGATTTTCAGAGGCAGTAAATAGCATGGGAGACCACCTATCTTTCTCCTATGGAATAGCTGGTGGATTGAACCATGTACCTTTGGCTTGACAGTGCAATTCCTTATCACTAAGTCATCAGATCTCCCTCAAAATTTGATAGTTGTTGCTGTTTAAGTGCCATCAAGTAGAGTATGCTTTCTAGTGACCCTATGAACATCAGACCTGAACCCTGTCCTAACCTATGATAGCCTCATCATCTAAGCATGATGTTCCTTTTCAAAGACTATCCTGTGACCAAAATGGATTAAGCCTCATTAAAAGGAAGATTTCTCTCCACTAGCAATATTCAATGCTTTGGTAGGTAGTTGTTTAAATTATCCTCCCGTGGTATTGATTTAATTATGTCATTATTGACTCCTTACCTTCTGTTATGAAACTATCCAAACTGAATATTTTGGTAAATAAGACTTATTTCTGCCCTTTCCCCAAACTTCTCACTTAACTCCTTACCTTACCCTTTCCTTTCCCTATTCCCGTTTTGAGTATGTCTTCTTACTGTTGTTAGGTACTAACCCATACAATTCACAGTGACCCGCTGAACAACAGATCTCTCTCCTGCATGACCCTCACGATCTCGGATATGATTGAGCTCATTGTTATAATCACTATGTCGATTCATCTTATGGAGGGTCTCTCCCTCTGCCTCTGCCTCTCCACCTTTTCAATTACATGCCTATTTCCGAGGACGAGCCCCTCCTGATAACTGCCAGAAGTGTTGTGCGATGAACTTTTACCATCCTTGCTGCTAAAGAGCATCCTGGTTGCATTTCTAAAAAAAAAAAAAAAAGAGGCCTACTTGGCTTGGAGTCTGATTTCAGCCAATACAAGTATGACCTTTATTGAATTATTTATGCTCTTAAAACTTTAATTTCCCTATCTGAAAAAAGAAATAACTGTGGCTTCATCATAATATTGTTAAGAGAGTTTCTTTTCATCCAATAAACATTTATTGGCATGCCCACTACATGCTTTGTACTACTATTTCAGATGCTGAGATATATTCATAAACAAAACAGACAAGGGTTCCTACCCCTGGGGTACTTAGAATTCATCAAGAATGATAAAGATAGTAAGCAAAATACGCAGTGCATCAGTAAATTGCATAGTATATTAGAAGGTGATATGTGTAATGGGGAAAAAAGTAAAAGTAGACAGATGAGGAATGGGGACATTGTAAGCGAGAGAGGGTAGAAAGGTTAGAGGTTTAAATAGGAAGACTACAGCACGTCTCAATGAAGTGGTTTGAAGAGCACTTGGAAGAGTGAAGAGTGGTAGCCATTGAGATTCCAGGCATTAGGAATTGAGCCCCTCTTTCAACTGAACTCAACTCAGCTGAACTCAACTCAACTGAACTCAACTCACTATGTATAATGGGTGTGAGAGTTGAGTCAGGCTAAGAAGGACATTCATGGAAAAATATGGAAGTCAGAGTTTGAGTAAAACTGAGAGGCATCTACAATGGAAGCTAAGTTGATGGGTATGGGAGCTTGATTATTTAGAAGATAATTGATTAAATAAGTAAATATATTAAAGAAAATGAGAGCCAACTTTCTCACTGTTGAAGAAGGAAGATCTAAATATAGACTGGGAGAAATTGAAAATAAATTCTGTGATACTGAATTTGAGTTGATGTACTACTATGACTCCATGGTTATGAATACAATTCACCCTTGACAACTCAGCTTTGAACTCTGTGAACCCACTTAAATACAAATGTTTTCCCTGTTGTTATTGTCGTCTAATGGCTATTCACTTAAGTGCCGTGTGGCATGAACCATTTCCAATAGAGAAATTCCTCTCTCATAAATACTTTACTGGAAAGATAGCCTGCTTATGCACAGATAATTCGCAGAATTGATTTGTATCATACAGGGCCTTAAATAGATACTAGCATTTTAGGCTGCTAGCTGGAAGGCCAGCAGTTCAAATCCACTAGCTGTTCTGCAGGAGAAAGAGAAGACAATCTCAAGTAAAGATTTACAGCTGTGGAAAGCTGAGTTTCTAACCATGAGCTAGAATCTACTTGACAGCAGTGAGGACAGTGGTTAGCAACACTTGTGCTCACTATAATAGTGAAAACAACAATCTGTGTATAAGTGGACCTGAACAGTTCAAACTCATGTTGTGCAAGGGTCAACTGTAAATTATACATAGATGTTCAGCTGTTTGAGAAGTTGATACACCTAACCTCTTGATCCCTCAAGTGTCAGTTGGATATATTCTGGTTTTTTTTAGGTGTGTTAGGATTGCCTCCTACTCAAAAAGACTCTGCAAACAACAGAATGCAGCACTTCTTGTCCCTGCCCTGTATACAACAGAATGCTACACTTGTCCCTGCACCATCCTCACTATATCTGCTGGCTTGAATGCACTGTTGCAGCCATTGTGTTAGCTCACCTCATGGGAAATTTTTCTTCTTTTTTCATCTGCATCATGTTTTATGTGGTTATTCAAATACAATGTGGTTTATATAATTAATTACTAATGATCTATGCCTTTGATCACTCCATCTCTTCAAGTATCCACTCCATCTCTAGTATTCCTTTACCTTCCATCTGGCACTACTGATTCCTCTCCTTCTCCTTTTACAGAACCCTTGTTTTTCCCCCCTTCTCCTTTCAAACATTTATGCAAATCTTGTTCAGTTAGTCTCTTTTCACAACAGTGGTTGTATGCAGTATTTGTCTTATGACAGAATTCTTTCACTCAACATAATGCTCTCTAGACTCTCTCATGTGCTGCCACATTGTATGAATACTTTGCTGTTCTTTAGTCTGCATAGTATTCCATTGTGTGAATATAACACCTTTTCTCTATCCATTCATTTGCTGAGGTTAATTTGGGCTGTTTCCATTTTTTCTTGCTATTGTGAATAATGCTGCTGTGAACATAGGTGTAGAGTCTCAGCACTAATTTCCTTAGGTTATAATCTTAGCAGTGGAATAGCCGAGTTATATGAGATTGTACCTTTTTGAGGAAATGTCAAGCTGCCTTCCATAGTGGCTGTACCACTTGACAATCACACTAACAGTGCATGAGAATTCCTTTTATTTTTGCTTGTCCTTCTGCTTTTCCAAGCATAGCATCCTTTTACAGGGAATTACCTTTCCTGATAACATGCCGAAACTATGTGAGAAACAGTCTCAGTTTCTCTGAAGGAACATTCTTTTTACACCTCCTTCAGGACAGATTTGTTTGCTATATATCAGAGAGCTGGAAAATGACTAGGGATGATAGAAAGAGAATTTATGCCTTTGAACTGTGGTGTTGCAGAAAGGTTTTGAATATACCATGGACTGCCAGTAGAACAAACAAATTTGTCCTAGAGAGGGTGAAGTCAGACTGCTCCTTGGAGGCAACGATTCTGAAGCTTCATTGTCCCCAATGAAGAAACCTAGGGATACTTAAAGAGACATTGATACCATACTGGAGATAAGAAAATTCATAGCTCAGAATATTTTTTTACCTGTATAATGATATCATTCTTGTACCATAATTATCAATACCAATTATGCAAATAAACATTTTGCTGCTTCATTTATTGAGTACTTGTTATATGCCAAAGAGTCTAATGGGCTGGAACATCAAATGTTTCACTGATAATAGAAAGTTCAGAAGTTTTAATTCATCAACTATTCTGCAGGAGGGAGATGGTCACCAGAGCACCCCAAATATAATCTTTATTTTTTTCTACTGGCAGACACATTGTCTAAAACCAGGCCTGGTTTCTACACCTCACTGCAGTGTTCCATGCATGAATAAGGTGACAAGCACACTCACCCCTTTCCACAGATCCCTTCTGTTTTACCACTCATTTTTTAATTCCTTTTTCATTACTTTTCAGACTGTGTTTGTGTGGTTGTGTGCACACTTCTGGTTTCTTCCTCATTCTCTCTAGCTTTTTTCCCCCTCCCTCCCTTTTTTCTTCTTTGACCTTCTATTTTGATTTTCCTTCCTTTTTTTGTACCATTCTCCCACTCCACAGTCCCAGTTTGATATTTCTATTTCTTTCACTGTCCAATCTTGTTTGCTTTATTTTTTAGTTATTTGTATGTTTGCCTGTTTTGTTTCCCTTTTTATTTGTCCCACCTGACAACAGACAACAACAGTGCTCACACAGCCTAGCACAAACACACACCTCCTTCAACTTCACCCACTGGAGCAACAATTCCTGCTCTAGGTGATCAATGAAAGACCACAAACATTAGTAGACCAGTCTGCCCTGAACTTCTCTACAGGAACAGCAAACAGAACAGCAGACATTCTCTATCACAACCCCAGAAGACAAGAGGTGAAATATTAAGAATTTCCAGTCTCGTAAACTGTGAAGCTCATTCACATGGCTTAGATAAATTAAAGCAGATGACTACAAAAACTACAATATCATCATGTTCCAGAGACAATAGATCACTTGAAACCACTAAAAAATTAGCATGAAAAGATGGCACCAAAAAAAAGGGATCAAAATAAAGAACCAGAAAACCTTTTAGAATGGGAAAAACTACTGGAACTTCCTGATAAGGAGTTCAAAAGATGATAGTGAAATGTCTTCTAGGGCTTGAGAAAAGCATAGTAAACATACTTGAATTTTAAAAAACCAAACAAACCCCCAAACCAAAATTATACAAAACCAAAGGTGGGGGTGTAAAGGTAAATTAGAAGCACTATTAAATCAGCAAATTAAAATTATGAATATTAAAACTGAAATTTGAGAAATAGATAACACAGTAGAAGAACAAAGCAGCAAAAACTGAAGGAAAAAAACACAGACTTAGTGAGAAAAAGGTCAAATTCCTCAATACAATCTTTTTTTTTCTATAATTATATTTTATTAATTTTCATAAACATTTACAGAGATTTTGGGCTTCCACTCATTCATTGTTGCACTATTCTCTCTACCCTCCTCCCAGTTTGTTCTTGTCCAAATGCCACAGTGCTTGTCAAAGTCAGTTCTGATTAATCTTCTTTGTCAGTGTATCCTTTGCCATTCCCTATCACTCCTCCCTGAGAGAGACTTCACCCTGAGTCATAAGGAAAAGGGGATGGCGTATTCTCTTAGCTACTTCCTGCTGAAAAGGGACGCTGTGGGTTTCAGGGTGAAGATCTTCTCTCACTACTCTAAAGGGCCCCTTTGGCAGTAGGAAACACATAGACTATTATGGAGATTGATTTTGGAATTTAGATGCACTCTTATTGATTGTGCTTGGCTGTACATGTACATATCCTTGAAGATGTATCATGGGGGTGTTGCAACCTAGAAGACACAAATTTGACTAACAAGTTATAAGTACATGAGTCCAAAAATTATGGAAAAGTAAAAGAAAAGATTCTTTCATTGTTTTACAAACCCTCCCCCAGGTGCCCTCCACCATGTAGCCCTTGCTCTAGTCTCCTGTGATGACAGAAATACCCAGTTATATCTCTCTTGGAAGGACAATCAGAAAAAAAGCAGAGGACAATTAAGTCAGCATAAGAATTGTATGGGATTGCATCAAGATAAATAACGTACATGTGACTGGAATTCAAGGACAGCAAAGGACCTCCTCCCTAAAAAAAAAAGCAGAGAGGAAATCATTGAACATTTGTGAAAAGAAAATTTCCCAAATATCTGATTATAAAAAATGAGAAAATGTGCATTAGAAAGGATGAGTGAATCCCAAACAGAACTTCAAAAAGAAAAACACCATAATACTACATAAAACATATCATAATAATATTTTCTGTTGCACCCAGTAATGGGACACTCACTCTTTTACAGGTTAGAAGCCTTTATTTCTTGTCCAAGGGTTGTCATTTCCCATACAAAGATGAGAACACCACCCTCTTACCAATTAGCCATTTTATATGATTTCAAAGCAAATGCTGTCAATGGTGGCAGCTTTCTGCACTAACCTGCCACATCGGTTTATCAGCATACACGGTGGTTTTACAGAAGCCAAAACAAGCAAACCAAGGGGGAAAACAAATTTTAAAACTTTAAGGCAGGAAGTTGTTGTTGTTGTTGTTAAGTGCCATCAAGTCGCCTGCAACCCATAGCGACCTTATGTACAACAGTCCTAAAACCTGCTCTACTCAGTGCCAATCTCACTGTCTCTGACACACCTACATCCATTATCCCAGTAACTGAATCAATCCATCTCATAGAGGGTCTTCCTCTCCTATGCTGTGCCTCCACCCTTCCAAGCATGGTGTCCCTTTCCAAGGACTGGTTCCTCCTCGCAACATGTACAAAATATGTCAGATGAAGCTTCAGAATCCTTGCCTCCAAGGAGCAGCCTGGTCTCACCAGGATGACTCTGTTTGTTCTCTCAGCAGGCTCAATATGGCAGTACTCATGTCAAGCTGGCAGTTTTAGGATGCTCATTTTCCATCATTAAAACAAAGAAAGTATACTGAAAGAAGCTAAGCAAAAAAGCAGTTACCTGCAAAGGAAAGCCAGTAAGAGCAATTTCCAATTTCTCAGCAGAAATAATGTAAGCAAGAAAATAAGCTGTCATATATAAAAGTTTGAAGGGGGAAAAATGTCAATTAATAATTCTTCCTTCGGCCAGGTGAATTGGAAGTACTAAAAAGAAAAATCTGTCCTGGAAAGAAGCTTGTCAAAATTTCACTCTCTTAGTGGGTATTGGGGGCTTAATCTAGGGAAAAGATTAAGTTCCTTTCAGGACTCTGAGGAATTTGCTTTTGAATGGATTTGCAGACCCACTTTTGACTTTTGAATTGAAGGATTCACTTTGGAAAGAAAGGGAAAGAGGAAAAGAAAGAAGGGGTGAGGGGAAAGACTGCCTTAAAAAGTGCAACAAACTGTTTTGCTTCTGTGGCAGGATAAAGGTGATGCTCATCAGAGCCCACTTCCAGGACTTGAGGTTAAGGTGAGTACACTTACTGATAGCAACCACCTGGATTCATTAGAGTGGAAATAGGAAGCATACAACCATGGAGAGGCAGGTTGAGCTTGGCATGTTCCTTTGTGACTAAGGGTTGCTGACTTGAGGAGCAGGTAATTATGAGGATCCTTGGCTTATTGAGTTGGCCCCATGATGGAGTTAAGGATGAGTGAAGGGCCCAGCTGGTCTAGAATGCAGGAAGAAAGAAGGTGGGACTCCTGAGTTTGCAGCTGATGTCCATTTGTACCTGGCCATGGATGGCTGGAGAGGAGTTGACCAGACTCCAACCTGATGAAGAGAAGATGACCCATGCTGTGAGCTAGTGTTGATTGCTGCAACTTGATGACTTTCTCTGGACTGGTCGTTGCTTGTGGATGCAGATGCTCAAAGTTTCTAAACTGAACAGAAGATTCTTCAGCAAAAGGGACATTATTGTTCCCTTACAGTTCTGGTTTGACAGTAATGAGCAAATCAGAAATTGACTACCTAAAATGTGGATATGAAGGCAGGAGGCAGAAAGTAGCTGGATTACACACTCACACAAATGTAGTTATTAGTAAGACGATTGGGGGAAAAGACTTATATACTCTGCAAAACTACCTCTCACATACGATGATAGCATTAAGACATTTCCAGATAAACGGAAACTAAGGGAATTTGTAAAAACTAGAACATTCTAACAAGAAGTTTTAGAAAAGCATCTCTATAGGTAGAACTTCAACAGCAACAGAAAAGCCAAAATTAATATACATGGCAAAGTAATTCAGACAATAACCCAGTAATAAAAAACACACCAAGTATAGTAAACATATGTAATTAAAAGTAGGAAACCAAAGCTCTCATTCCATGAATGAGGACAAATTTAGAACCTCTAATTTAAGGGATACCAGATTCCTCAAACTGACATCATTATTCCTTAATAATGAGGGCTTAGGTACATCTGATTCAGGCCATAGTTTTTCTGATCCCTTGCTATATATCTGAGAGCTGGACAATGAGTAAGAATGACAGAAAAAGAACTGATACATTTGAGCTGTAGTGTTGGAGAAGAGCACAACACAACTTCATGTGGACTGTGCCATGGATTGTTGTTGTTGTTTTGTAATATTGTGTCAGAACAGACTCATACCCGACCCTCTTGTGGGTTTTTGGAGACAATTATCACATGGAAGAGACTGTCCATTCTTCTCTAGCAGAACAACTGGTATGTTTGAACCATGTGTCTTTGGGTTGTTAAGCTAAAGGCCATGTCTCTCTGGCAGTTTGAATGCACCAGTGGTTTTGCAAGATAAAGATAGTTACACTCATCTCATGCAATTTAGAGCCTTAAAAAATCTAATGAAGGGGAAAAAAATTAGTGAAGGATCAGGTTTGGGTTGGTTCTGACTAAACAGTAATGAGAAAGAGAATATATAGTATAGATAGACTATCAAATACAAATGAAAATGCACAATTAACAGAGAAAACCAAAGTATTGGTAACTTCCAAGAATAGGATACCTGTGTGCATCAAAACTCTTCTACAAAAGAACAAAATGAACAGTACAGACTGGGAAGGTCCTTCTCATATTCAGCAAGCAAGGAGGTATCATCTGCATAACTCAGGTTGCTTGATTAAGTCTTCTTCCAGTCCTGATGCCACATTCCTCCTCATAGAGTCCAGCCTCGTGGATGATCTGTTCTGCATATACATTGAAAAGCTCTTGAGAAAGGATACATTCCTGACTCACTCCTTTCCTGATTTTGAACCATGTAGTGTTTCCTTCTCTTTAGCTCTGGTTGTTGGTGTATATATTTGAATGATAGTGGTATTTGCTGGACTTCCTTGTATGCGTATGGATATTATCCTGTCACAACATTTCATTTCAAGATAGATCTGGAAATGACTTTTGTAATTATGAAAGCAAGCCAGTTTTTCCTCACCTTTTCATCTTCAGCATAGTAGATCATATGGTCGATTGGCAGCAGCATGATAGATGGTGAAGAGGTTGAGATTGTTAACAGCTTCAGTTTGCTTGGCTCCACACAATCAACACTCATGGTACCAGCAGTCAGGAAATTAAAAGACAAATTGCATTGGGAAAGTCTACTGTTAGAGACCTCTCCAAAGTACTGAAGAGCAATGATGTCAGTCTGGAGACTAATGCACACCTGATACAGGCCATAGTCTTTGCAATTACTTGCTATGCATCAGAAAGTTAGACAACGACTAGGGATAATAGAAAAAGAATTTATGCCTTTGAGCTGTGGTGCTGGAGATGACTATTGAATATAATATGGACTGCTAGAACACACAGGTTCGTCCCAGAGAGGGCGAGACCAGGCTGCTCCTTGGAGGCAAGGATTCTGAAGCTTTGTCTGACATATTTTGGACACATGTTGCAAGGTGAGACTAGTCCCTGGAGAGGGATGCCATGCTTGGGAGGGTGGAGGGACAGCACAAGATAGGAAGATCCTGGGTGAGATGGATTGATTCAGTGACTGAGGTAATGGGGGTAATTTGTGTCTCAGTTCTCATTTCCCTAGGTTTCCTGGATCATTCAATGCTCAACCCATAGTATCTTTAAATATTGCAGCTCAGAGCTTGGACTTGTTCTTCAATTCCTTCAGTTTAAGAAATGCAGAGCAAGTTCATCTCTTGATTTTCTGACTCAAGTTTTTGCACATTTCATTATAATACTTTGTTTTGTCTTCCTGAGCTGCCCTTAGAAATTTTCTGGTTAGCTCCTTGAAGTCCTGATTTCTTCCCCTTGGTTTGTTATATTGGCACTTTAGTGCAATATTCAGTCTCTTCTGGCATCCATCTGGAATTGTTTTTTCTTCCTCTTCTGTCTTTGTAATGACCTTTTGCGTTCTTTGTGGGTGATATTTTTTATATCCTCCCACAGGTCATCTGATCTTCACTCATTAGTGTTCAAGGCCTTAAATCTATTGTTGAGATTGTTTTTAAATTCAGGTGAGACAAACTTAAGGTCAAATTTTGGTTCCTGTGGATTTGTTTTGATTTTCTCTAAATTAAATTGTTGTTGTTAAGTGCGTTGAGTTGTAGGTGACTTATAGTGACCTGATGAATGAAAGTCCTTGACACGTATGCGACTTTCATCTTTTCTCCAGGTTTATAGGGTTTCCAGAGGCAAGCTACTTACGGAAGTGAATGCCACTGCTGCTTCCAAGCTTGTTTTAATAGGGGAGCACCACCATGGGTAACCATTATCACATTTGACAGTGTCACAGTGTTCAGCTCCACAGCGGCCACAAGTTATCTCTGTACAGCAAGTGGACACACCAGGGCTATAAAAAGTAAAACATTAAATTAAGTTTAGGCAGGGAGAAAAGTGCAACAATGAATGCCTGAAAACCCTAAGTCTCTGCAAACTTTCGTTAAAATTAGTTAAAAAAATTAAACTAAGTTTGAACTTGCATCTGAGTAGCTTATTGTCTGTTCTACAATCAGCACCTGGTCTAGTTTTACCAGCTGATATTGAGCTTCTCCAATGATTCTTTCCATAGATGTAATACATTTGGTTACTATGTATGGGAAGCCAAACTTTATACCAAATATTATATGAAAACCTTTGTTCAGGAATTGAAGGAATTACAGTTCTATAAGTTAGGATTTCTCTTGTGGCAGATCCTAGAAAATGAGCTGTTTGTTCCCTGTAAGACAGGCGACAGCAAGGGGCCCCCTACAGAGGGAATGTTACTTCCTGAGCTAGAGTTCACCCTGAGGCATCAAGGTTGTTAAGGGTAAACCAAATTCTTGCATTTGTGAACCCCTCCTTCCTGAGTCAAGCAGAAGGTTTTCAATAGAAAGAGCTTGGCTTCATTTGCATTGAATTATCTTTGTGATTTACTTCCTGATAATTTTCAATAAAGACTCAGAGAAGCTTGTCTTGGGGTCTTCAGTCAAGAACTGCTGGCCCCTGTTTTATGCTCTCTGCTCTATCACATTCCTGGCTGTTTGTCTCTTTATTAATAATTATGAGATTATTCTATTCTTTGGGACCCTCGGTCTGTGACAACTATGTAGACCATCAGGTGAGATCCATGTGGATAGCTGCTGTTTGTATGTCTTATAAAAGGTATTTGTACTTAAATAAATCATTAATTGTACAAAATTCTGCCTTTCTATCTGCAGCCTCATTACTGTCACCATGTCCACATTATCCAGCTACTGATCTTTCTTCGTTGTTCCCAACATTTGACTTCTAGACAAACATATATTATTATTAATGCATCTTAGTTGCATGGTTGATCAATTTCAGACTGCAAAAGTTGGTAGAAATCTTCTTTTGTATCCTTCTATTTGCCTCTGTTGTTTGTGAATATATTTGAATTATAGTGGTATTAAAAGGTTTTCCTTGTATGCATGTGGAAATTATCCTGTCGTTCCCTGTACTGTATTTCAGAATTGATCTCGAAATGGACTTTTGTATTATTAATGAGGCCCAGTTTTTCCTTACCTTTTCATTTCTGGTGCAGTAGATCTAATGACTGATTAAAAATGTCACATGCCAATGTATTACAGATTTGTTTGATCTTTTGATCTTCTCTAACACCACAATTCAAAGGCATAATTCATCTTTTGTCATCCTTATTGACTGTCCAACTTTCAGATGCATGTAAAGTAGATAAAAATACTTTGGCTTGTATCAGGTACATCTTAGTCTCTAAATTGCCAGTAACAACTGCAAAAATAGATGGAACAGAAAACAACAAATGCTGGGTGTGAAGAGATTTGAACTGGTGGGAATATAAGATGCTACAATCACCATGGTAAACAGTCTAGTGTTTTTTAAAAGTTTAAAAATGGCAATATAATTTGATCCAAAAATCCCCTGACTAGGTATATATATTGAAAAATAAGAGTTGTGTTACCAGCTGATGCATGCACACTCACCATGTTCACTGAAGCATTATTTACAATAATGAAGAGATGAAAATCATCCATGTTTCCATTAATGTACAAATAGTTAAACTATGGGACATTCACATAATGAAATACTGTGCAACACTCAATAATGATAAGGAATTTTCAAAATACTGCACAACATTGATATATATAAAGGAAATTCTTTTGAGTGATATAAGTCAGTCATAAATGGATAATTATTATAGAAAACTATGATTATGAAAAGATAAGGAAATATTTCTATCATTCCTGGATGGTTACCAAGGATTTGAAAGGAGAGAGATAGGAGTAAAAGCCAATAGATACTTTCTCCTACTCCCATCAGCATGCCAAAAGGTTTGGGTCCATCTTAAACTTTCAGGAGTGTTTCTTTACTTTTTAATTTTTCCACAGGGCCTATCTGTCACAAACCATGCCTCTTTGCTTACCTTAATAAATATTTTTCACTGGTTTTCCTAGATTAAAAAAACAACAACACAAAATGGTAAGTTAGGTCAAAGGAAAGCCAACATACAATTAGAAGCTTATCAGACATTGTAGTGAACTAATTATGTTATTCAATTACA
>NW_006399797.1:14338934-14340047 GCF_000299155.1 Elephantulus edwardii | reverse complement strand
TGCTGTGTCAAATGGTATTTCTATTTCCAAATTTTTGAGAAAGCATCATACTACCTACCATTCATAGTGGTCACCATTTTACACTACCACCCGCAGTGAATAAAGGTTCTAATCTCTCCACAACCTAGCCAGCATTTGTAGTTTGCTGCTCTGCTGAACTTTGCTATGGTTATTGGGCTGACATGATATCTCATAGTTGTTTTTATTTGCATCTCTCTGAGAGCTAGGGATTTTGAACATTACTTCATGTGTTTGTTTACCATCTAAATGTCTTTTTTGGTGAAGTGTTTATTCATATTCTGTGTCCATGTAGCAATCGATTTGTTTACCTTTTTCTTGTTAAGGTGCTGGTTGTTATGTGCTATCAAGTTGCTTGTGACTCATATCAACTCAATGTACAATAGCCCTAAACCTTGCTCTATCCCTTGCCAATCTTACTGAGTCTAACACACCTATTCCCATTGCCCCAGTGACGGAATCAATCCATCTTATCGAGGGTCTTCCTCTCCTTAGCTGTCCCTCTACCCTCTCAAGTATGACATCCCTCTTCAAGGACTGATACCATCTTGCAACACATCCAAAGTATGTCAGACGGGCCTTCAGAATCCTTGCCTCCAAGAAGTAGTCTGGCTTCACCTTCTTCAGGACGAACTTGTTTGTTCTCCTAGCAGTCCATGGTATATTCAATACTCTTCCCCAGCTCAAAGGCATCAACTCTCCTTCTATCATTCCTAGTCATTGTTGAACTCTCTGATGTATAGCAAGTAATTGCAAAGACCATGGCCTATATCAGGTGCACCTTAGTCTTCAGACTGACATCATTGCTCCTCAATACCTTGGAAAGGTCTCTGACAGACTTGTCCAGTGTAATTTGTCTTTTTATTTCCTGGCTGTTGGTACCAAGAGTGTTGATTGTAGAGCCAAGCAAACTTAAGCTGTCAACAATCTCAATCTCTTCACCATCCATCATGATTCTGCCAATTGGACCAGTGGTGAGAATCTTTGTTTTCTTGGTGTTGAGCTTCAATCCATATTGAAGGCTGTAGTCCTTGACCCTCTGCAGCAAGCACTTCTGGCCCTCCTCAGTTTCAGCAAGCAGGGTTGTGTCAACTG
>NW_006399797.1:14326152-14337537 GCF_000299155.1 Elephantulus edwardii | reverse complement strand
GTACTGAAGAGCAATGGTGTCTCTCTGGAGAGTAAGGTGCATCTGATAAAGGCCATGGTCTTTGCGATCACTTGTTATGCATCAGAGAGTTGGACAATGACTAAGGAGGATAGAAGAAGAATCGATGCCTTTGGGCTGTGGTGCTGGAGATGAGTACTGAGAGTACCATGGACTGCTAGGAAAACAGATTCATCTTGGAAAGGGTTAAACTAGGCAGCTCCTTGGAGGCCAGGATTCTTTGGACATGTTGCAAGGAGGGACTGGTCCTTGGAAAGGGACATCATGCTTGGTAGGGTAGAGGGACAGCGCAGGAGGGGAAGACCCTCTATGAGGTGGATTGATCCAGTGACTGGGGTAATAGGGATGGTTGTATCAGAGATGGTGCAATTGACACAGGACAGAGCCAAGTTTAGGGCTATTGTACACAGGGTTGCTATGAGTTGCAAGGGACTCGACGGCACATAACAACAACAGCCTGATCCAAGTATAAGTTTTGCATAAGCAAAATCATGTGTTCTGGGATTCTCATTCTTCTCAGAGTCAACCACAGGTACTCTATAAATTTTAGATATGAATCCCTAATTAGATATGTCATTACCAAATAGATTTCCCAGTCTATGGCTTTTCTTTTTACCCTATTGGAGAAGTTTTTTATGTGCATCAGGATTTGATCCTTAGAAGATACCATTGATCTATTTAAGGGTGGATATATTCAAGTTGTATCCTTTCTCTATACCTATTCAATTGGTACACTAAACAAATAATTTGAGATTATATAAAGAAGAACATGTATAAAGAAGAGCACGGCATCAGGATCAAAGGTACAACAACCTGCATTATGCAGATGACATACCCTTACTTGCTGAAATTGAGGAGGACTTGAAATTCTTGCTAGCAGAAGACCAAAACTACAAATAGCCTTTAATAAGGGATTGCATCTCAACACCAAGAGGACAAAAATCTTCACTACTAGTCCAATAAACAACATCATAATGTTGTTGTTGTTGTTAAGTGCCATTGAGTCACAGGTGACTCATAGCGACCCTATGAAGGAGAGGTCTCAACACTTGGGTGCCTTTCATCCTCTCTCCAGGTTCATAGGGTTTCCGGACGCAAGATAATATGGAAGTGGATGCCACTCCTCTTTCCATGCTTGTTTTCATCAGGGAGCTCCACCCCACTCTCTGTCAGCATTGGGTAACAAGCCATTAACGCATTTGACACACCAGTGTCACAGTGTTCAGCCTCACAGCAACCACAAGTGACTGCGGGATGGCAACTTGTACACCAGGGCTATACAACCTAGAGGAATGCCTGAACAAAAACAATGAAAGACACGCCTGAGGGCTGTGGATTAAAAGTCACCCGCCTTTGGCTTGGTAGCATCGCTTTCTGTCCACTGGACCAGCTGATCTCTCTCTGTTGATGTTATTGTTGTTAAGTGCTGTTGAGTCGCAGACGACTCATAGCAACCCTATGAAGGAGAGTCCTTGACGCTTGGGTGCCTTTTTTCCTCTCTCCAGGCTCATGGGGTTTCCCAATATCATACTAGGTAAAATTGAAATTATCAATTATTTCATCTAACTTGGATTCACAATCAACACCCTTGGTGCCAGTCGTCAGGATATTGGCAAGTGTCCTTTCGGGTATCTCTCGAAAGAACTGAGGTGCAATCATGTTAAGTTGAAGACTAAAGTGAATCTGATTCAAACTATGGTCTTTCCAATAACTTTCTATGTGTCTGGAAGCTGGACACTAAATAAGCATGGCAGAATAATTGATGCTTTTAAGCTGTGGTGTTGGAGAAGAGTACTGAATATTTCATGGTCGGCCAAAAGAACAAACAGATGTCTTGAAGAAGGTGCAGCCAAAATATTCCTTGAAAGAGAAGATGAGAAAGTTTCATCTCACATCCTTTGGGTATGTATCTAGGAGACACTATTCCTTTGAAAGGGGCATCATGCTTAGAAAAGTGGAGGGTCAGCAAGAGGGAGGGCAGACCTCAGTGAGATGAATTGACACAGTGGCTGCAGAGATAGGCTCATGTGTGTCAGAGATGATGAAGACAGGACAGACAGGACAAGAATCAGCTCTGCTGTTCATGGAGTCATCATGAGTTGTATTGAACTCAATGGCACATACAACAACAACATATTTCAGGGTTTTTTGTTGTGGTTTTTTTTTTTTCTTTCCAGTATAATATGGTTTTATTTGTCTAATTTCAATTTGAACTTCCAGGAACAATTTATGTCTGTTCCACAATATTTTCCTGACTTTGTTCTACCTAATGAGGGTGAGCTTCTCCACTCTCTCTCCAATAATTTAGTCAACCTGATTCCTGTGCATCCCATCAGGCAAGGTTCATGTTGCACTATGTATTCTTTTCCACAATGTATTTGCAATTTGAGTCATTAAACTAACTAAATACCAACTCGTTACCATTAAGTTCAAACCAACTCACAGGTGGCCCTTCAGTGGGTTTTCAGGAGCTGTAAAATCATACCTGGGAGGAAGATTGTTCTTCTTTTTCCCAAAGAGTAGCTGATATTTTTTAACTGTCTCTCCTGGGTGAGCAGTGCAACTCTTTATCCACTAGCCTATGCTGTAAGTCACTGTTGCTTCATGTACTGTTCTGGGTCTTCCTAAATATTCTAATCCTTTTTGCTCTTGATATTTTCTGAGGGTTCTACCTAGACCACCAGAAACTTTTCTAAAAATTAATGCATCCCTTGATGAGATAACCAAGGCCTGACACATTAATGGCCTATAATTGAGACTTTCATGTGCAAGAAAAATAAGCCAATACTGCATGTCATGGAAATTTTTTTTTAAATGACAGACAGATATAATATAATGTTACACGGCTGTGTGGGTAGTTCTACTTTTAGCTCAGCTTGGTGAAGTAAGAATTATATTTCTCTTTGAGGAGCAGATAATATAAAGTAAACAAAGACCTCTCAGCTGAACAGGTTTCAAGTGTGGGAAAGGGAAATAGGCTGATTAAAAAAGAAAGTAGGCTTGTCTTCTGAGAGTGGCAGTGCCGGGGAATGTGCCCAGCATTGTTCCTCATTAGAAGAGTGAGAACTGGACGTAGTCAATGTAATGGAATGTTTTACTAGTCAATGATATCATGAGTGCCTGGCTTAGTTTTGTTAAAATATTTGGCCATAAGAATAAATGATAATAAATATAATTATTTTTTCAACCTTTTCTAGTTGTGCAATACTTTTAATTAACCATAGGAACAGAATCTAGAAACTTAACTTGATATTTTATTGCTGCTCAAGATCCAGGAAATAAGGGAAGTTTTTCCATTGTAAGCTAATCAAAGATTACATTAATGTTCATATTTCCTGATTAAACCAAATAGAACTTTTTTCCTAATGTGTATGTTCTCCTAAAAATTATTTATGTCCTAACAGTCCATAGTCTTTGCAATCACTTGTTATGCATCAGAGAGCTGGACCATGACTAGGGAGGATAGAAGGAGAATTGACACCTTTGAGTTGTGGTGCTGGAGAAGAGCATTGAATGTTCTATGGACTGCCAAGAAAACAAACCGATTCATCCTGGAAAGGGTTAAACCAGGCTACTCCTTGGAGGCAAGGATTCTGGGGCTTCGTCTGACATACTTTGGACATGTTGTAAGGAGAGACAGGTCCTTGGAGAGGGACATCATGGTTGGTAGGGTAGAGGGACAGCGCAGGAGGGGAAGACCCTCTATGAGGTGGATTGATTCAGTGACTGGGGTAATCGGGATGGGTGTGTCAGAGGCAATGCGATTGGCACAGGATAGAGCAGGGTTTAGGGCTATTGTACATAGGGTCGCTATGAGTCGCAAACCACTTTATGGCACATAACAACAACAACAACAATCTATCATCTGTGCAGTGTTTAGAATTGACCATTAGAAGAAGAAGGGAAGACTGTTAAAACTGTAGCCTATTTATTTTAATATGCATAACATTAAGAATAACCTTTTATCCACTCTCAGACCAGTCTCCTCACCCATCTTGCCCAGCAAGTGTAGAAAGACTAGAAGGATATAAGTGAATTTATGATATAGTACTTTTGAAGCCTCAAGTTGCAACACTGAGAGATATACTATGGGCAAAGTCTTGAATGATTCAGGAAGCACCAAAAGCAGATGGAGGGAATGTACAGAATAACAGTACTAAAAAGAATTGGCTGGTACCAAAATATTTCTGAAAATTCCATATGATCAAGAGCCAATGATAATGAAGGAAGAAGTTCAAGCTGCATTGAAGACATTAGCAAAAAAGAAGGCCCTTGGAATCGATGGGATACCAATTGGCATGTTTCAGCTAACAAATGCAGCCTTGGACGTGCTCATTAGTCTTTGCCAGAAAATTTGTAGGACAGCTACCTGACTGGCTGATTAGAAGAGATCTATATCTGTTCCCATTATCAAAAAGGTGATACAACAGAATGTGGGAATTAATGAACAATATTAATCACATGCAAACAAAATACTCCTGAAAATAATTCAAGAATGGCTAGAACAGTACATAGAGAGCTGCCAGAAGTTCACGCTGGATATAGAAGAGGCTGTGGAACCAGGGATATCATGTCAGATAGGCCATAACTGAAAGACAAGAATACCAGAAGAATGTCTATTTGTGTTTTATTAATTAGGAAAATGCATTTGACTGTGTGAATCATAAGAAATTATGTTTAACATTGAAAAGAATGGGAATCCCAGAATATTAATTGTGCTTATGTGAAATCTATGCCTAGAACAAGAAGCTATTGTGAAAACAGAACAAGACAACACTACATGGCTTAAAATTAAGAAAGGTGTGAACAAAGGATGTGTCCTTTCTCCAAATATATTCAATCTGTTTGCTGAGCAAATTATTTAAGAAGCTGGAACCTATGAAGAGGAATGTGGCATTAAGATCAGAGGAAAATTCATCAATAAGCTACATTATGCAAGTGTCACAACCTTCTTGCTAAAAGTAAGGAAAACTTGAAATGCGTTCTACAGAACATCAAAGTTTAGGCCTTCAATGTGGATTGCATCTCAATGTCAAGAAAACAAACATTCTCACCACTGAACTGATTGCAACATTATGATGCATAGAGAAAAGATTGAAATTGTCAATGATGTCTTCTAACTTGGATCCACAAACAACACCCATGGTGCCAGCAGTGAGGAAATCAGGAGACATATTGCAATGGGAAAATCTGCAGTCAAGTTCCTCTCCAAATTATTAAGAAGCAACAGTGTTAGTCTATGGAGTAAGATGTCCCTGATCCAAACCATGATCTTTTCAATCACTTACTATGCATCTGAGATTTGGACAAAGGATGGCAGAAGAATTGATGTCTTTGAGCTGTGGTGTAGGAGAGGAGTAGAGAACATTCCATGGACTGTCCAAAACAACCCAGATATGCCTTAGAGAAGGTGCAACCAAAGTACTCCTTGGCAGTAAAGATGAGAAACTTGGTCTCACATACGTTGAGCATGTCATTAGGAAAGGTTATTCTTTGGACAGGGACATCAGGCTTGAAAAAGTGGAGAATCATTGAGAAAGAGGAATACCCTTAACCAGATAGATTGGCCCTGCAACTGCAGCAAAAGGTCCAAGTATGTCAGAGATTGTGAAGATGGACAGGGTTCAGATCTGTTGTTTCTAGGGTTGCTATGGGCCATACATGACTCAAAAGCACCTAGCAACAACAATATTTTCTTCTTCTTTTTTTCCAAAAAGAAATACAGAGTAGAAAGAATGTATGTAGGGGCCCATAAAAGTGAATTCTATATCCAAACAGGATCATGATTCAAAATTATCTTAAAATGTCCATGAACTTTACATGAAGTTTCCAGAAATATTCTCAGAATATTTATTTCCATTTTAAAATAATAAGAGTATTTTTAGTTTGAACATTTCTATGTAAAAACTGATTCTGTGATTTTGGGGTACAAAATTATTTTTCTACCTAGGTGGAAATTAATTTATAATGGTCAATTGAAGGTCTCCTGAGTGGCCTGCAAGTTCTGCATGGGGTGGAATTCAAAGGAATTGAAGGAATCCTATTTCATTTTGTTGAGACAGAGGCTCAGTTCTAAGGACTAGGATTTTCAAGCAAGTAGAGAAAATGAAATTTCTCCATTACTTTTCAGAACAGACTGTTAATGGAGACAAATGATCTTTTTTGTAGGATGATTATATAAATGAGGAAAGAGAATGTGTATATGCATCATAGGGAAGTTCATCATATTGAATTGTGCCATGTACTTCAAAATTTACCATTTCTTTGTCCTTCTCATGCATGAAATGTCAGTAGAAATTCTACTATCAGTGTGACAATCAAAAGTCACCCATGGGGCAGGGGGGAAGGCACCGATGGCCAAACTCTGGTGGCCTAGTGGTAAGGATTTGTGCTGCCAACTTAAAGGGACATGGTTTGGATCCATAAGTGGCCCTAAGGGAGAAGGATGGACAATGTCCTCCTGTGTCATCTACAGCTTCTGAAATCCCACCGGAAGGTCAGCTATTTGTCAGTCCCAACTTGACAGCACACAACAGCAATGCTCACCAAGTAGATAACACTTTTTAAAAAGTTACTCACGTACATTTACAAAATTACTAGAAAAGAGGTAGGTAACTCTCATCTAGCTTTATTGTCTTTGGAGTAATTGAATTTTAAAGAGCTTTGCATATCTGTAATTACATGAATTTATACATTTACAGCCTTGTCCTTCTTTTGTTTATAGTCAATGGTATGTGATTAATCTTCTAATATTATTTTAAGTATGTTCCATTTAACGTTCTCTCCCACTTGTGAATGATAATATTTACAAGACTTTGGATACATCAGAGAAACAGGAATCACAAATATGAATAAAAAATCTTGGGTAAATTGAAGGTACTAGCAATCTTTGAAGGGAGTCCAGGTGGCGAAGTTCTCAGTGAGTTGTACTGCTAACTCACAGGCTTGCTTCTCTGGTGCTTTGAATCTGCAAGTTTTTCTATGTCAGAAGGATAGGAAGTCTCTTCTCTTATGATTCACAGCCTCTGAAACTCCATGGGGAGTAATTTTTGAGTTAGAACCAACAATGAGGGAGAGAAGAATCTTGGATTACTGAATTTTAAGATTAGAAAGACTATTTTTTATCATAAAGTTTAGGGACTAGGGTCAGAATAGAGAATATTGCACAACAGGAAAATTCCAGAAACTATAGCCCAGATGCTAGGAAATTCTCAGTGTCCTTAGGTCAATATACTGAGGCTGAATTGGATATAACTAAAAGGACCGGATTAAAAAATCATGCATTCCACATGCTTGCCTATACAACACTAAGACAATATAATATCTACATGCTGGAGGGTCAGCTGTGGGTGGGTTCTGACTCAAAGGAATAGATCCACAATCTACTAAGGCAGTTGTTTGTTATAATATATTTAAAAACAGTTCTAATTTGCTTGAGGTTTTTTTTTTTCATTT
Organism: Elephantulus edwardii; assembly: GCF_000299155.1. Classification (NCBI taxonomy): domain Eukaryota; kingdom Metazoa; phylum Chordata; class Mammalia; order Macroscelidea; family Macroscelididae; genus Elephantulus; species Elephantulus edwardii. The sequence continues at coordinate 14,330,064 of NW_006399797.1, read as the reverse complement.
AGTTCTAATTCTTGACTTAGGTTTCAACTACAGAAAAAGAGCCTACTCAAAATCATTGCCTTTGGAATAAACTCATAGCACCCTCCCATTGGGGTGTCCGAGACTGTAAATCTTGAGGGAGGAGATGGCCTATCCATCTCCCTCATCAGCTTCTCCACAGAAACTGGTGGATTCGAATTGCCATAGAGGTGAGGTCTTTGGGTCAACAACACAACTCCTTATCAACAAGGCTACCAGAGTTCCACTACTCAGGGCTACTGGGGCATGGGGGGAGATGTCATAGAAGTTGGGCACAAACCAGAGGAAGTTGCAACAAAGAACAGCACACCATGAATCATTAAACAACGATGACTCAAGAAAATGTCCATATGACTTTCAAACAGCAGTCTGCATCTCCGGAAGCTTGTATCTTTCAAGTAACATCAAGTAATTAGACTCTTAGCTGATGTTCCTCTGCAAGAGAAATTAGCTATTTCAGCTCCTGCATTTGGAGATCTTGAAGATTAAATCTTGTGGTTACTGTTGTTTTGTCTGCTATTGCTCATGAGCTTGGGTTTGATGAAAGAAGGCCTGGCAATATTTGAAACCCAGAATAAAATGAGTGTTGACTAGTACCTGTCATTTTCAATCCGAGTGATGCAAATGGTTAACATGCTTGACTGCTATCAGAAAGGTTGACAATTTGAGTCCACTGAGAGGAATCTGGAGAGAAATCAGCCATTGAAATCTCCTTGACACCATATTCCTCTCTGAAACATATAGGGTCCTAAGTTATAATTGATGGCAGCTGGAAAGACTACTATTTTATGGGACAGTGATTCAGAGGATTTCTTGAAACAAAAAGAAAGGGGTGAGGTGAAAATTCCAGCATCCACTCAGAGTCAGAAATCATTCCAAGATTCCAAGAGTCTCTGTATCTAAAGTGAGAAGAGACTGAGTTGGGAAATAAAGATTTTAGGCTTGAGATTTTTTCCCCTGTCAAATATTCTAAAGGTCACATACTTATTAGTATAAGAATGTTTTTAACCACATAAGTTTCAGTAAAATAAAAATCAAATGCTACTAAGGAAACAAGTTTGCTATTTTGGGGTTCCCCCCCTTTTTCACTTGAACATCAGGTTAGCAAATAAGGGGAAAATGCTGCTTATTGGACTTAATGGTTGACATTCGGAGTGGCAGAACAGTGCCAGGGAAACCACAGACGGGGTTTCTACCTTAAAATGTGGAAACTTGTTTTTTTCTCTTTTTCCTATGTTAGAGACTAGACTAGAAGTTGGTGTTGAACAATAATTTGCATGCTGCTCATCAAAACAAGTATATCTCAAATAGTAGACTAGGACGGGATTTGCTCCCAGCATCATAGTGACTTTCAGGTATGGTGGAGCAGAGGCAGTTTTCTGATTTTAGTCACAAAGAGGGGTAGTTAATGCCTTTCCATTTTTAACAGAGACAATCAGTGGGAAAGAGGTAGACTGTAGAGGTAGCAGGTAATAATTCCTCAGGAGTGAAATAAAAGGCCATTTCTAGATTTATTAGTTGAGAGTGGTAAGAAAAAAGGGTACAGAAAGTAGAAAAATAAAGATGAGAGTTATTTTTCTGTGCCATCCAGCCATCTACAACTCATAGCAATCCTAAGAATAACACATACGAACTCAACCATCTCTGCACCATTCTCATGATCTCTGTCAAGCTCAAGTCCATTGTTACAGTCCATTGTTACAGTCACTCTGTCAGTCTATCTTGTAGAAGGTCTTCCTCTATTTCTGTGACACTTCACTTTTCCCAACATGATAGTTTTTGTTAACTACTGACCCCTTCTGCTCAAAATGTTCAAAGTATGTGAAAAGAAGTTTTAAAATATCCTTACGTTTAACTAAAGAACATCCCAGTTACACTTCAACCACGACAAATTTGTTTATTCTTTTGTCAGTTCATGTGATATTCAATATTGTTCATCAACACCACAATGAAAAGGCATATATTTTTCTTTGCTCATCCTTATTTATTGTCCAACTTTCAAATGTATAGTAATTAACTGAAAATACCATTGTTTGGATCAGGCATACTGACACAGCTGCTTTGTAGAACTTTTGAGAGGTGATAGGAGCTGATTTCTCCAATGTAACACTTTGTTGTTGTTGTTGTTGTTGAATCCTGCTGTCATGGCATTGTGGACTCAAGCAAAAGGAAATAATTGAAAACTTATTTTTTTACAGGTTATCATGATGCTGCTTATTGGTGTAGTGGTGAGGATTTATATTTTCTTAATATTGAGATATAATCCATTTTGTAGGCTGTTTTCTTTGATCTTCTGCAGTAAGTGCCTCAAGTCTTCTTCACTTTTGTCAAGCTACATAGTGTCACCTGCATAACTCGGGTTGTTAATCTGTGTTCATCCAGTTTGCATGTCATACTCTTTTTTATGTAGTCCAACTTCTTAAATAATTTGCTTAGCATATAGACTGAATAAGTATGCATAAAAGACATAACCCTGATGCTTTTCTTTCCTGATTTTAAACCATACAGTGTTCCCTTGCTCTGTTTGGAAAACTGCTCCTTGGTCTTTCTATGTATAGGTTTCATATGATCACAATTGAGTGTTCTGATATTCCTGTTCTTCTTAAGATTAAACATATTTTTTATTATACACAGGCAAATGCCTTTGCATAGTCAATAAAACACAAACATCTCTCTGGTAATCTTAGTTTTCAGTTAAAATTCATACAATACCAATTATATCTTTGTACCAGTCTCCTTAGAATCCAGCTTGAATTACTGGCAATTCCCTGCCAGTTTACTGGTCCATCTTTTTTGAATAATCTTCAGGAACATTTTACTTGCAGGCAATATTAACAATATTTTTATTAATTTCTTCATGCTTTTTTTTTTAATAGTAACTAATGAATTTTTTGGTATAGGTCACTGAGCAGGTCCAAGGCTGCATCTGTTTTCTGAAACACCTCATTTGGTATTCTATTAGTTCTGGGAACTTATTTTTGGTTGGTGTCTTCAGTACAGCTTGAATTTCTTTTATTACTACAGTTATTTCATCATATGATCCTTCCTGAAATGGTTCAGTGTTGAAAAATTATTTTTGGTACAGTGGCCCTGCATATTCCTTTCATCTTCTTTTGATGTTTCCATCATTACTTAGTATTTTGTCCATTGAATTCTTTAGTATCACAACTTTGAATATTTCATTTACTCTTCAGTTCTTTCAGCTTGAACAACTCTGAGTGTCTTTTCCTCTTTTTTATTTTTGCCTCTAACTCTTCATGCATTTTTGTTGTAGTACTCTGCTTTGTCTTCTTGATTTACCCTTGAAATATTCCATTCAGTTCTTTCACATTATAATTTCTCTCCTTTGTTTTGGTCTCTTTACATTCTGATGAAAATTTCAGAGTCTCCTCTCACAGCCATTTCGATTTTTTTTTTCCTTTCTTGTCCTTGTAATAACTTGCTGCTTTCTTTATGGGTGATGCTCCTTATGTCATTCCACAACTCATCTGTCTCAGGACATTAATGCTCAATGCATCAAAGTTATTCTTGAGATAAATTTAAAATTCAGGGGGATTAGATTCAAGATTATATTTTGATGTTGATGTACTGGTTTTAAGTTTGTTCAATTTCAATTCAAACTCACACATGAATTCATTGATTTGTCACATAATTTCTACTGGCCTTGTTCAGACCACTCGCTAATAATGAGTTTCTCCATCAATTCTTTCCACAGATGTAGTCAATCTGATTCATAGGTGAGATTCTCTGTGTATAATTGTTACTAACTTTTAAAAAAGCAGATATTATAATTAATATTTTATATATATATATGTTGTTGTTGTTATGTGCTGTCGAGTCACTTGCGACTCATAGCGACCCTATGTACAACAGCCCTAAACTCATCTCTGTCCT
>NW_006399797.1:14318080-14318817 GCF_000299155.1 Elephantulus edwardii | reverse complement strand
GTCTGAGGCAAAAGCATAATTCCCAGGCTATATGAACATTAATAAAATAAGGGTGGAGAATGAAGTTGAAACTTAATTCCGTGAAAGGTTTATGCATTTAAATTTTTGTTGATTTAACTCTATTAGTATTGCTGGGGTGTTGTTAATATAATAATATCATGATATATTGCATAAATAATTAAGATATTTTTTGTTGATTTAATGTTAACATTGTTTCTGCTGTTATGGGCTATGGAGTTGACTGCAACTCATAGCGACCCTATGTACAACGACCCTGAATCCAAATTAAGATAGACAAGAAGGATTGGTCATCCATTTCTGAAATAACAGGCCTTTGAAAACACTATGTACAATGTAATGTTAATATGTATGATATAAATGATTACTGTTGCTGTTGCTATGTACTGTTGAGTCAGAAGCAGACCATAGCTGACCCTCTAGTGGGTTTTCAGAGGCAGTTAATCACATTAGTGGAAATTGCCCACCCTTATCCCATGGAGTAGCTGGTGGGATTCAAACCACATGCCTTTGGAATTGCAGCGCAGCTTCTTGCCACGAAGTAAGCCACCGGAACTCTCTAGGTTACTATGATTACTAGTTGTTGTTGTTCTTATGTGTCATCAAGTCACCTACGACTCATAGCAACCCTATGTACAATAGCCCTAAACCCTGCTCTATCTGTGGTAATCACTGTCCCTGACACACCTACGCCTATTACCCAGTCACTGAATCAATCC
>NW_006399797.1:14307715-14317954 GCF_000299155.1 Elephantulus edwardii | reverse complement strand
ATACAAGGAAGTCCAGTGAATACCACTATCATTCAGATATACGCACCAACAACCAGAGCAAAAAGGAGGAAATAGAAGACTTCTATCAATTTTGTAGTCAGAGATCAATTGAATATACAATCAAGATGTATTAATATTAATGGGTGACTAGAATGCAAAAGTTGGGAACAGAGAAGGATCAGTACTTAGAAAACATGGACTTGGTGACAGAAATGAAGATGGAGATAAAATCATTGAATTTTGCACAATCAACAATTTATTAATTTCAAATACATTTTATAAGAAATGTAAACACAGGTTATACACATGGATTTCACCTGATGGTATGCATGAGAATCAGATTGATTACATCTGTGGAAAGAACCACTGGAGAAGCTCAATATCACCCGTGAAAACTAGGCCAGGTGCTGATTGTGGAACCACAAGTTCAAGCTGAAGCTAAGGAAAATTAAATCAAATTCACGGGAACCAAAACATTACCTTGAATCTATCCCATCTGAATTTCAAAACCTTCTCAGGAACAGGTCTGAGGCCTTAAACACCAATGGAGTGAAGACCAGATGAGTTGTAGGAGGATATCAAGAATATCATCCAGTAAGAATGCAAAAAAGTGTTGGTGGGATTGTAAAATGGTGCAGCCATTGTGGAAGGCAGTTTGGCGCTCCTCAAAAAGCTGAACATAGAAATTCCATATGACTCAGCTGTTTTTTTGATGGGGGGTGATGGAAATGGAAAGAATTTGTTTGAATTTGTATTAGAATTTTGAAAATAAACTAGCAAAAAAAAAAAAACAACAAACAGTGTGCAAAAGGTCATTACAGAGGAGAAAGACAAAAATGAATGTCTGAAGAGACTGAATAATGACCTAGAGCCCCCGAGAATCCAAAGCAGAGGGAATAAATCAAGATACTAAAGAGCTGAACAGAACATTTCAAAAGACAGTGTGGGAAGACAAAGGAAAGTATTAGAATAAAATGTGCAAGGAGCTGGAGTCAGAAAATCAAAAGGGCTGAACTCACTCAGCATTTCTTAAGCTGAAAGAAGCAAAGATCTAATTAAACCTCCAGTTGCAATACTTAAGGATGCTTTGGGCAGAGTATTAAATGATCCAGGAAGTATTAAAAGAAGATGGAAAGAAAATTATGAGTCACTGTATCAAAAGGAATTGGCAGACACAGAAGAATTTCATGAAACAACATATGAGCAAGAGCCTATGGTGATGAAGGAAGAAGTTCAAGCTGCTTTGAAGGAAATAGCAAAAAATAAGGCCCCAGGAATAGACGGTATACCAATTGACATATTTCAGCTAGATATTATAAATTTTGAAAGTGTGTAAGTGAACCCTGAGGCCAGTGCTGAGTGGCTATATTAAAAGGGGAAAATTTACCCCGAAGAAATGTGCAGTGTCAGTGTAGAACTAGAGGGCATGGGGCTTATTGAGCTTCATCCAATACTCTGAGGAGCTTTGAATTTCAATGGATTTATAGACTTTGCTTGGATTTTTGAAGAGATGCACATTTGGATGAAAGAGGGGGCAGCAGGGAACAGACTTTAACCTATTGAAAAAAGAGACTTTGACCTATTGACTTCTGAGGCAGTTTATGATTGGTACCCGTCAGAGCCCCTTTCCAGGACTTGAAGTTGAAGAGAGCTGGAGAATATTCTCACTCATGATGACCATCTAGATCCATTGGAATGGAGTTAAGAGACATACAGCATGAAGAGACATACTAAACATGGACACACTCATCAACAATGTTGACCTAACACTCACAGATGTATGGATAAATACAAAAAGTTCACTGGCTTCGGAAGCTGGGAGTCCCAAGGACCCTGTCTTTTTGACTTGGCCCTATATTGGGGATAAGGCTGGGTGAAGAGACCAGTTGGTCTGGAACACAGGGAGAGTTGTGGATTCCTGAGTTTGCAGCTGATGCTCATTTGGACCTAGCCACTGATGGCTGGAGAGGAGTTGACCAGACCCAAAAAGATAATCTGTGGTGGAAGCTTGTGGTGACCCATTAATATGAGCCACTAAGTAGAGCTGCAACCTATCGGTATGTTCATGCCAATGCTAAATATTTTAATTGGAACAGAAGCTTTTAAGGGAAAGGAATACACTTGCAGATTAAGGCATGAAGCGTGAGGTTGCTGGCTTGAATATTTTAATGAATAGAGTTCATATTATGATTGTAAAGGGAAATTTGATTCTTCAAGTGTGAATGTGATAGCTAGAAAAGCGCCAGGGAGTGGTCTCTGGGTATCTATAATAATTAAAAATATCTTTCCCAACCAATGATTAACTACTTATTTTGTGCTGAAGTTGTTATTATATTAAGAAGAGAGAATTGGGATGAGATACAAGGCCCACCCTACTAGAGGCTTATATAAGTTCTAGGAACCTCAGTCTTAGCTCTCTTTTTTGGGAACTTGCCTTCAGATGATAGTCTAAAATGCTCACCAGTCGCTGTGACCCTGGCTTACATACCTACATATCTGACCATGCAAGTTATTCCTCTGAGGGGTCTGAGTCTCTGGGAGACTCAAATCACTGAACTCAAAGCACATAGAGAAGCAAGAAAACAGAACAAAAGAGAGGGGTGTTGATGTTAGAAATTGTGGAGTTATACAGCAAATCTGGAGCAATGTTAATATGACACTTCTTATAACTGATCTGCTACTAATCTGACCCAAACACATTATGAATACAAGCAGCTATTTATTCCACTATTTGGCCTCCACAGATCCCTCCCCTCACTCCTGGGGTCTGCAGCTTCCTGTTACCACTTCTGAAATGACAGGAGAAAGCAACTTGACAAAATACTACAGTGACCAAAGAGGCAGTACAGCAATCAATGCAATGCAATAAAGGAAATGAGCAAGGGAGATCGCAAATTGATCTTCTGGGTCTAGTTGCAGAAAATCTCAAAAGAATGTTAAAGCTAGCTGAGGAAAATAGAGCCGCCTTTGGGAAGTGCATAAAATGGGAAATATGTACTAATTTTTGTGAGTGTCATTTCTCATATACCCCACCCCATTCTGTTCCTCAAAGTATCCCGTCATATGATGGCTTCCTATGACCTGCTCTCCTTAGTCCAAAGTACATCTTCTTTGTTTTTCCCATCACCTTTCATTTATTTTATAACTCACCAACTAGGTGACTTAGCTGATGGGCTCACTTTTATCTTCCACCAATGTTCTATCAGTTTTTGTGGTGGTAGCTTATATGTTGCTATGATATTATACTATTGATATTGCAGATACCAGCAGATAACTCATAGTGGATACTTTCAGTGGAACTTTCAGATTAAGAGAGAGTAGGAAGAAATATCAAAAATTAAGTTAATGACAACTTTGATGAATCACAATATTGTCTAATATACTGTTGGAAGATAGGCCCCTGATGTTGAAAGACACTACACAGTGACCACAACAATGAACTCAAACACACAAAAGATCACAAAGATAGTGCAGGATCCAGCTATGTTTCATTCTAGGAAACACAGAATGTTGTTGTATTGAGCCGACTGAATGACAATAGCATTGAACAACTAAATGTACTTAAAGAGCAAGATTGTATACAGACCTCTGAGTTGTCAAGAATATTCCTGAAGACTTGATGACTTTATTCCAAACTAATCAGATTCTAAGGGAGGAGCATAAAGTCTTCTGAGAGGGAAGTAAGTAGCTTTTGTGTTTCTCATAAATCATCTCATAAATTTCAGGACATTTATATTTATGTTTAACCTGCTCATGAACAAAACTGCAAGCCCTGTTAAGGGGCAGCACCTTAAACAAAATATATTGCCCGGAACACATTTTACTTCATGCTATCATGCACTACTCTCTAGTAATTTTATGTTTATATTTTAGCTTTCAAAAGGATTATCGGGTTTTTTGGACAAGGTAGTTTTCCTCCATTATGCATCATATAATGCATATTGAAGATTGTTGTTGTTGTATACCTTAGAGTTGGAAGCAACCCATAGCTGACCCTCTAGTGGTTTTCAGAGGCGTTAATCACAAGTGAGGAGATTGCCTATCCTTCTCCTGCAGAGAGCAGCTGGTGGCCTCTAACCACTTGACTTCAAGATTGCAGTGCAGCTTCTTGCAACTAGGCCACCAGTTGATTTAAAAAAAAAAATTAGAAACATTTGTTTTAGGAAAACATATTTTAAACCACTGAATAGTTGCTTTAAAACGTGACTATTTCCTATTGCCACGTTTCTCCTCATAAAGCCTAGCCTTCCAGATAATCTGTTCGGCATGTAGATAGATTCAAAAGGTATAGACATAGAATACATCCCCGGCGTACAAGTCTTCCCAATTTTTTTTTTAATTTAGGTTGTTTATTTTTCATTTCAATGAACATCTACAGAGATTTTGGAATTCCATTCATTCATTGTTGCACCCTTCTCCCCGCCCCCCCCCCCCCCCCCCCCCGTTTGCAGTGTTTCCTTGCTCTGTTCTGACGACTGCCTTCTGGTCCAAGTATAAATTTCGCATAAGCATGATCAAGTGTTCTGGGATTCTCATTCTTCTCAGAGTCAGCCAAAGTTTGCTGTGGTCCAAACAAAGGCCTTTGCATAGTCAATGAAACACAGATAGACATTCCTCTGGTACTCCCTGCTTTCAGCCAAGATCCATCTAATATTAGCTACAATATCCCTACTACCATAAACCCTTCTAAACCCAGACTGCATATCCGGGAGGCTGGGCTCTATGAGGAGCACGTGGCATCAGGATTGAAGGAAGACTCATCAACAATCTATGTTATGCAGATGACACAACCTTGCTTGCTGAAACTGAGGAGGACATGAAGTGCTTGCTGCAAAAGGTCAAAGACAGCAGCCTTCAGTATGGATTGAAGCTCAATATCAAGAAAACAAAGATTCTCACCACTGAGCCAATTGGCAGCATCATGATGGATGGTGAAGAGATTGATGGTGAACTTCAGTTTGCTTGGCTCCATAGTCAACACTCTTGGCACCAGCAGCCAGGAAATTAAAAGACATATTACATTGAGAAAATGTGCTGTCAGAGACCTCTCCAGAGTACTCAAGAGCAATGATGTCAGCCTGGAGATTAAGGTGCACCTGATACAGGTCATAGTCTTTGCAATCACTTACAAATGCATTAGAAAGCTGGACAATGACTAGGAATGATAGAAAGACAATTGAAGCCTTTGAGCTGTGAAGTAGGAGAAAAGGATTGAATATACCATGGACTTTTAGGAGAACAATTAAACCAGGATGCTCCTTGGAGGCAAGTGTTCTGAAGCTTTGTCGGACATATTTTGTACATGTTTCAAGAAGCTGCCAGTCCTTGGAAAGGAACGTCATGCTTGAGAGGGTAGAGGGACAGCGCAGAAGAGGAAGACCCTCGATGTGATGGATTGATTCAATGACTGGGGTACTAGGGGAAGGTGTGTCAGAGACAATATGATTGGCAAAGGATAGAGCAGGATTTATGGCTGTCATATATAAGGTCACTATGTGTTGAAGACAACTCGATGGCACATAAAAACAACAATTTCCTATTGCAATCATACTACACATATGCCACTCTTAAATTATCAGAAGATTTCTAAAAAGTTTGTGTATATTTCAGGTGTCATAGACTGATGTTTTCTCTGTCGAGTTGTTTTTTGATAGCTGTCTGTATTATTTTTATATTGGTTACATGGATTACAATAACAGTCTCTTTAAAACAAGAAAGAAGTTACAGGTTAGTGGTAAAATTCATGCCTGTCATGCAGGAGACTCATATCAATTCACAGCCACTACTCATCTGTCAGAGCAGATTTACATGCTGTTAAGATGGGGAACGGATTTAAGCAGTTTCTAGATGAAGACAGACTAAGAAGTGGGAAATGACAATCCACATTTAAAATCATCTAATGAAAATCAGAGAGTTGGACAGTGACTAGGGGTGACAGAGAATTGATGCCTTTGAGCTGTGGTGCTGGAGAAGAGTGTTGAATATACCATGGACTGCTAGGAGAACAAACAGGTTTGTCCTAGAGAGGGTGAAGCAGAGCTGCTGTTTGGAGGCAAGGATTCTGAAGCTTCATCTGACATATTTTGGACAGGTTGCAAGGAGGGACCAGTCCTTGGAGAGGGACATCATGTTTGGCAGAGTGGAGGGGTGACGAAGGAGAGGAGACCTTCGATGAGATGGATCGATTCTGTGACTGGAGAGGTGGGAACAAGTGTGTTTGAGATGGCTAGGTTGGCACAGGATAGAAGAGCGTATAGAGCTCTTGTACATAGGGTTGCTATGAGTCGCAAGCGACTCGATGGCACGTAACAACAACCAACAACAACAATAAAAATTTAAAGATAGCAACAGTCTGATCTGTAACATTGATCATGCTGATGGTGTAGAATTGACCACCATCATGCATAGTCTGTATGAGCCTACAAGTCTTTAAAACTAAAACATTCAGGAATAAAAATAAAGAGTGATATAAGACAGTGGATAATCAGAGGTTAAAAACCTCCAACTGATTTTACTTGACATTGGAAGCAGGAGTGGCATCCACTTCCTAAACAACATGCCTCTGGAAACTTTGAATTTTGAGAGTTGAAGATAGATCTAGATAGGCTTCAGGTGTTTCGTTCATAGGGTCACTGAGTAGCGCTCTACTCCAAGGCAATCAACAGCAAGATCTTACCTACCTGACTCAGTAATCTTTTCTCACAAGGTCTTTTCCCCCCCTTGTTCAAGATAAGAATGGGTGGTACAGATAAGACTTTTTATCATTTTCTGCTCTTTAAAGATGAAAAACATCTGAAAGAATGACAGAGATACTAAAAAGCAGCGTAATAGAAACAACTACTATAGATTTCTTTCAAGGAATAAAGAATCTCAACAATTCTTCCCCAATTCATTGCTTCTTGTAAAGCAGGAATATCTATTATCAGCCACATCTTTCTAACAGAATTACTGAAAATGAAGAGTTGGTCTTAATCAGAATGTTATCTTTTTACAGCATATACCTCAGAACCACTTCAAAGAACTTTACCCTTAAATCAAATTCAATTACAGCCACCACCTCCTCATGCCTAAATTTAGACTTCTTAGAAGATGAACCAAATTTCTATCTAGTCAACAAAATTAATTGAGCAAGTGCATAATGCATAAACACTGTGATGTTCATTGACTATGTGATAATTTAGAAGAGATGACCCTTGACCTGAAGCAACTCCTAGTCTAACAGAAAGGCAGACTGTCATATATTTAATTGTAATAAATATTTCAGTGGATTATGATGGTGTTAAGGGTGGGGTGCTAAGGAAACACTATATATTATGTACTACTATATATAATATAGTAATATATAATATATCTTTATTATTATATATATACACACACACATATACATATAAAACAACAACATAGAGAAAGCTGTTGGCCTAGTGGATAGAAAGTTATGCTACCAAGCCAAAGGTGGGTGATTTTAATCTGCAGCCCTAGACCTGGTTTTAATTGTTTTTGGTCAAACATTCTTCTAAGTGGTATAGCACAGGTTTGCCCATTTGCTGTACAGAAGTTTCTAAACACTGTGACACTGATGTGTCAAATGCAATAATGGTTACCCATGGTAGACAGTGTTTGGTGGAGCTCCCCAATTAAAACAAGCTTGGAAACAGGAGTGGCACCCCGTTCTGAAATAGCTTGCCTCCAGGTACTCTATAAACGTGGAGAAATGATGAAAGTTATACAAGTGTTTAGGTCTTTTGTTCATGGGATCACTATGAGTCATCTATGACTCGATGGCATCTAAGAACAACAACAACAATGTAATAAAAATACCTTGAAATACAATATTGTGTGTGACAGGATAATATACATAATATCCATATGTGTACAAGGAAGACCATTAATATCATCACTATCATTCAAATTTATACAACAACTAGAGTCAAAGAGGAGGAAATAGATTATTTCTACCAACTTTTGCAGTCAAAGATCAATCAAACATGTAACCAAGATGCATTAATAATAATGGGTGACTGGAATGCAAAAGTTGGGAACCAGGAAGAAGGATCAGTAATCAGAAAATATGGACTTGGTGACAGAAATAAGGCTGGGGAGAGAGCACAGGAGAGGAAGACCCCGGATGAGATGGATTGATACAGTGACTGGGGCAATGGGGTTTGTGTGTCAGAATTAGTAAGACTGGCTCAGGACAGGGCAGGGTTAAATGGCTCCGGTACACAGGGTTGCTATGGGTTGCAGGCAACTCGATGGCACATGACAACAACAACATATATGTTTGATAGCTATAATATTTGATAGATATGATATAATTGTATATATATATATATATATATATAGTTGTTGATTGTCATTGAATCGAGCACGACTCATAGTGACTCTATGAACAAATGGCTTGAAGCCTTTCTACAACTATCATCATTTATCAAAGTTCATAGGGTTTCCAGAGATGAGGCAAGTTGTTTAGAAAGTGGATGCCACTCCTGCAACTTCAAGACAATCAATAACAACAACTTGCAAAGTAAAGTTTTCATGTATACAATGCAATGACAACAGGTACATCAATGAAGTTACAATTGTTGTCAATTGTCTAATACCCCATCACCAGTAACAGAAACTCAATGTTTTTGTAGCAACTCAAGATAATGATAGCAATAAATACTTTGAAGCATGATAACATCCAACATAGCAAACCCAGAAGAAGTAAAGTCCAATTGCATTACTGAAGCTCCTTCTACAATCATTCCTCACACTCTTTTAGAAAGAAACAATATAGGAATGAACAAAAGCAGGATCCAGAGAGAAGAGAATAGAGCGTATAAAAGGAAGAGTACCATTCCAGGGCAGCCACACATGGCTTTAAGAAGCTAAGATTGAAGATTCCTTTTTTGTTAAAGTGTGGTGGATTCAGGGTGAATTGATAGCTCATGACTCAGGAAGTTTCACCCATTTTTCTAGTCTATAAACCCATGCGATGTTTAATAAACACTCTTCTGTTGGCATTAATTCTCTCAGGAGTACTTTTTTTAACACCTTGTCTCTCTCTAGTCATTGTAAATCCTGGACCTCCCTTCCCATCTTTCTTCATTTATGTCCCATTCTTCCTCACCTCCTGGAATTTCTTCTTTGTGTCTTCTGGAACGAGAGGTACATCACTAGCAGCTCCTCTGTGTTCTCACCCTCTTCTATGAATCTTCTCTCAATTTTTAACTAAAAACTGACTTTCCCTTGATGACACCTATTCTCTAAAACTGTCACATGAAGTGGCTGTTTTCTCTCTTCCAGTTTTCACACTTCTGAGCCTGGAGATGGGGCAGGCAAGGGTTCTTTTTTATTTCTTGCTACCCCTGCCAGCCAGATAAATCATTTTCCTCTCATCCCCTTGAATTCTTCCACATGTGATTGTCATTACACAAGTTTATATTTGTTTCTCTGCAGTCATTTAAGTTTCTGAGGCCGTTTCATCTCATTCCTAGAAAATCTTAACTCTCTCCAATTTTACTTCTGTTATGATTACTGTGTTTTCAATATTCATAATGATGAATTCTAACATGTCCTGTTTTCTCATTTCCTTAACTCCCTTTCTTCTGGACATTACTTAGAACTTGTGATCAACACCTATAGGTTTATCAGTAATTTTATCATTCTCTGTTCACTACCTCTTGTATGTTGGTGATTCTAGAGTTATTTCTTTAATTCAAAGAGAGCAGTCTACTTCATCTCTTCCTTTGGATATCTAGTCAATATTTTAGATTTTCTAAAATAGAACTGTTTAATCCCTCCTCCCCGTTGAATCTATTTTTCTTTGTGTTAATCTTATTTCAGTAAATGACAATACTCTGCCCAGTTCATCTAGTCAGAAACCTAGTCATTATCTTTGACTTCTCTTTCCTACTTAACACTGTCCTTTGCACTAGGAAGCCTCATCTTTTTTATCTCTAAACCGTGTTTTAAATATGTTCATTTCTCTACATCTACTATTTAGGTCACTATCCTTTTCCCTGAAGTGTTTTACTAGCATCCCTGTTTCCATATTCACTTTCTTCTCATCTTATTTATTCCCATCATATGCCATTGTTTTTACATTCTATTGCAGTAAAGTGTATACAACATAAATATATAACCATGTACAATGTACAATTTAAACAGCTTTTAAGTAGCATTAGTTATAGTCACACATTAGTTATATTCTGTTGTGACACAGACATCTAACAGAAACTCTATACATAATAGCAA
>NW_006399797.1:14297851-14306441 GCF_000299155.1 Elephantulus edwardii | reverse complement strand
GTGAAATGCCTGTTCATATCCTGTGCCCATTTTTCTATTGGATTATTTACCTTTATCTTGTTTTGGTGCGGATTCTTTGTCTCTTATCTCCAATCCCTGGTTTCACTTATTTACCTCCTGTATCTATGAATCAGGCTATTCATTATATAATTATAATTAACTTTATAAACAACATTGGATTATTTTATCTTTCTGCTCATAATCTGGTAGTTTCCATTGAACTTGAAATAAAGTCCAAATTCCTTACCATGATATAAAAGACACCATAAGCACTTTATCTTATCTTTGCCTCACTGATCTCATCTATTAATGTTGTATCCTTCTTCATTGGTCCCCAAACACTGGCCTTTTTTCATTTATACTAACGTGACTTATCTTTTCACTTATAGCCTTTGATTTGATTATATTATTTCTCTATCTCAAAAGCTTGTCCTTCTGTCAAATCTGAAGATGACTTCCTGTTATTCTTCAGGTCTCAATTTTTTTTTTATAGCAATCCTCCAATTCTTTTTTATGAGAAAGCAACCATCCAGAAACATGCTCTATTGCTTATATTTATTTCCTCTAGACATGTCTTATTTCTCTGGTTGAGTACTAAAATAGAATGACGTGTTTTGACTTTTTCTTCCATACTACACATGGCTTTAGGAGCTCTTGGAACCTGTTGTATTCTTATCACCCAATGTGTTACTACACAGGACTCCCAGGATGATCTTCTCAAGAGGCTATTTTTTTTTCTCCTTTTCTTCTTTTTTAATTTTACAATTAATTTTTACAATTAATTTACATTTTTACATTTAATTTACTTACAAAGCCTGTATATATTGTTTTTCATATCGGATTTTTTCCATTTCCTTCACTTCCCTTCCCCCATCAAATTGTGCAACTCTATTATTTACACCTCCATTCCACCCCCACTCCATCCATCCTCAGCCCTCTTCTCCAACCCTCCCCTACCCTTGGATCCTAATACTCATTCTACAATAATGATTTCATACTATATTTGTCCTTATGGGACTGAGTTAGTTCACTCCGCATAATGCTCCCAGTCCCTTCCATGCTAGGTAGTAATTTACAAAATCATTGGTCCTGTGTGTTGCATAGTATTCCATCATGTGACTGTATCATAATTTCTGAATCTATTCGATTGTGTTGGACATTTGTGCTATTTCCATGTTCTTGTGTTGGTGAATAACACTATTATGAAAATTGGTGTACAAGTCTCTGTTTATGCCTCAGTTCTCATTCTCTCAGGATATATTCCAAGCAGTGGAATAGCTGGGTCATATGAATTTAAAGAAATTCAGCTTTTTGAGGAAGAGCCAAACTGCCTTCTAGGGTGGTTGCACCATTTTACAATCCCACCAAGCGTATAAGAGTCCCTATTGAGACGCTATTCTAGATGTTTCCAAACATCAATTTTTTATGAAGTTCTTAATTATATTGATGTATAATATCTTCTCATATCATAGTAAGAGGATCTTAATTTTTAATTTCTGCCAGTTAAGACAATTTTGATCTCTCGTATAAAAAAGTATATTGGCATCTTTGTTGTTGTTGTTGTTATGTGCCATTGAGTCGTTTCCGACTCATAGCGACCCTATGCACAAAAGCCCTAAACCCTGCTCTATCCTGCGCCAACCGCACCGCCTCTGACACACCCATCCCGATTACCCCAGTCACCGAATCAATCCATCTCATAGAGGGTCTTCCCCTCCTGCGTTGTCTCTCCACCCTTCCAAGCATGATGTCCCTCTCCAAGGACCCGTCCCTCCTGGCAACATGTCCAAAGTATGTCAGACGAAGCCCCAGAATCCTTGCCTCCAAGGAGTAGCTTGGTTTAATCCTCTCCAAGATGAATCTGTTTGTTTTCCTGGCAGTCCAGGGTCCAGGGTATATTCAGTACCCTTCTCCAGCACCACAGCTCAAAAGCACCCACTCTCCTTCTGTCCTCCCTAGTCATTGTCCAACTCTCTGATGCATAACAAGCGATTGCAAATACCATGGCCTGTATCAGGCGCACCTTAGTCTCCAGAGAGACACTGTTGTTCCTGAGTACCTTAGAGAGGTCCCTAACAGCAGACTTTCCCATCGCGATACACTTTTTGATTTCCTGACTGCTGGTGCCAAGAGTGTTGACTGTGGAGCCGAGCAAACGGAAGCTGTGAACACTCTCAATCTCTTCATCATCCATCCTGATGCTGCCAATTGGTCCAGTGGCGAGAATCTTTGTCTTCTTGACATTGAGCCTCAGTCCATACTGAAGGCTGCAGTCCTTGACCCTTCGCAGCAAGTGCATGAGGTCCTCCTCAGTTTCAGCAAGCAGGGTTGTGTCATCTGCATAACGGAGATTGTTAATAGATCTTCCACCAATCCTGATGCCACAATTCTCCTCATAGAGCCTAGCCTCTCGGATAATCTGCTCTGCATACATGTTGAAAAGGTATGGAGACAAGATGCATCCCTGGCATACACCCTTCCCAATTTTGAACCATGCAGTGTTACCCTGCTCTGTTCTGACTACTGCCTCTTGGTCCAAGTATAGGTTTCGTATTAGCACAATTAAATGTTCTGGGATTCCCATTCTTCTCAGAGTCAGCCACAGTTTGTTATGATCCACACAGTCAAATGCCTTTGCATAATCAATGAAACACAGATAGACATTCTTCTGGTATTCTCTGCTTTCAGCCAAGATCCATCTAACATCAGCAACAATATCCCTAGTACCACGACCCCTCCTAAACCCAGCCTGGACTTCCGGCAGTTCTCTGCTGATGTGCTGTTCTAATTGTTTTTGGATGATCTTCAGTAGAATCTTGCTTGCATGTGAAATCAATGACACTGTTCTGTAGTTTCCACACTCAGTTGGGTCACAGGGTTTTCAGAGGCCTGTTATTTCAGAAGTGGGTGGCCAATCCTTCTTCCTAGTCTGTCTTAATCTGAATGTTCAGATTTAGAGGAGTATCTGACAGACAGCAATTTGTGAAGCAGTGAAAGATAAAAATTGGCATCCTTAGCAATGGAATATATTCTGTTTTACATGTGCTTTTACTAGGAACGTAGAACATGAGCTAGTATATTTGTGAGTTATGGAGTAAATATTATACTACTATATTTCACTGAGTATAGTTTATAAAGAGAAGAAAATATATTTGTAGTTTTGGTTCTGACAATTCCACTATTATCTCCTCTCTCTGTTAGACAATAGTGAAGAAATCTGTGCAATATTTATCAAAAGAGGAGAAAGGCATAAAATTTCTGAAATTTTGACTAATTTGCAATGGAAAGTAGGTAGACTCATATGAAGAGAAATCATAGCAAAATAGCCACAGCTCACAACATAGAAAAATCAGCAGTGTAGGTGATGGCAACTTGCCTTTGACAAATACAAAGAGCAGGAATGGGAAGTAGGTTTAAAAAAATTCAAAGAATCTAACTGAAGATATTTCACATACTTCAGCCATGTTGTTAGGAGGGCCTATTCCTTGGAGAGGGACACGATGCTTGGCAGGGTGGAGAATTGGCAAAGGAGAGGAAGAACCTCAACCAGGAGAATGACATGGTAATGAACTCTAGAGTGTCAGGGAGTGTGAGGATGACACAGGATAGGACAGGGTTTAGATCCGTTATTCATAGGGTTGCTAAGTGTCATACTCGACTCAACAACACCTAACAACAACAACAACTGAAGAGTGTGGAGTTGCACAGCTAACTCAAAGGCCTAACCTTACTGGTAGTTTGAATTTGCAGCAGCTTGTGGGTTTAAACCATGTGTCCTTGCAAAGGCAGTACAATTCCTTACCCATTAGACCCTCAGAGCTCCTTACTGAGTTTTCTAGCATTATGAATTTAATATATCTTAAGTTTATATGCATATTTTAAAATATAAAAAGTAATCTTAAAAAATGAAAGATATTATAATCTTTGGAGGGGGGAATCACTATAATATGAGAGTCATATTGTCATTAGACTGCTTAACAGCTAGAAAACAAAGTTGTGAGGGGGAAATAATTACTTAGTAGAGTATTTTATGCCCAGTCAATGACTACAATACGGGAAAAGAATCAAGATTCTTTCCAAGCATTTCAGAAAATCTACTTCTTATGCATACCTTTTCCAAAAAGAAAAAAAAATAAGATATACACCAGGAAAACAAGAACAAAAAGAGTATAGATAAAAAGTTGGGGTGAGATCCAACACACTAGGAATTTAGTCAATTATTCCTTTAAAAGTATCCATGGAAATTATAGTTGTATACCAGGCTAGCGATCAGTTTGTGTGGATGTGAAAAGGAAGTCATACACTGTGGGGTGGGGGCTGGGGGGTAGATATTCTAGAAAAGTATTAATAGTAAGAAGCTGAAGGCAAAAGAAAGATCATTAGAGTTCCCAACTCAAATAAAACTATTGTATAAAAAAGTAATTAAAATGAAGCAAAGCAAAATAATAGGACTAATAGTAGGGATATAAGAAATTAAAAAGGAATTTTAATTTGTTTCATCTAGTGGCTTCTTGGAGCATGGGATATACATAGTATGAATGTGAAAAAACTAGAAGTTGTAAAAAATGAAATGGAATACATGATCATTGACATTCTAGGTATTAGTGAGATGATATGGACTGGCATTGGCCACTTTGAATCAGACAATTTCAAAATATACTATGCCAGGAATGAAAAACAAAGGAAGAAATGTGCTCTATTCATACTTCAAAAGATAATTTCAAGTTATATCCTGAAGTAGAGAGTTGTGAATGATAGGATATGATCCACACATATTTAAGGAAGACCTTTTAATACAACTATTATTCAAATAAAAGCCAACAGTTAAAGCCAAAGAGGAGGAAATAGAAGATTTTTACCAAATTTTGCAATCTGAAATTGACCAAACACGCAATCAAGATGTGTTAATGATAATTAGTGACTGTGATGCAAAAGTTGGAAACAATGAAAAATAAAGAGTATTTGAAAAGTATGGACTTGGTGAAAGAAATGAGGCTGGAAATTGAATGACTGAGTTTTGTATGCTAATGATTTATTCATTGCAAATACTTTTTAAAAACAACACAAATGGCAATTCATATGTGGACTTCATCTGATGAATTGCAGAGGAATCAGACTAGGTAAATCTGTAGAAAGAATCTTTGGAGAAGCTCAATATAAGCAATCAACCAGGCCAGGTGTTGACTGTGGAGCAAACCATCAATTGCTCATGTCAAGTTCAAATTAAAATCGAAGAACATTAAAACATGTCCACAAGAACCCAAATATGACCTTGAATCTATCCCACTTGAATTTAAACATCAGTTTAAGAATAGATTTGAGGCATTGAACAAACACCATTGACAGATGATCGTGTGAGTTGTTAGATAACATCAAAGATATCATCCATGAAGACAGTAAAAGGTAATTAAAAAGACAGGATAGAAAGAAAAAACCAAAATGGATGTCAAAAGAGACCCTGAAAATTTCACTGGAGCATTAAGAAGCAAAAAATAAATCGAAGAGTTGCTGAAGTAAAGGAGCTGAAGAGAAAATGTCAAAGGGCACTTGTGGAGTTTGTATTTGAATATGGCTTTTCTAGTGTGGATGACTACATTGATGGTCAGGACCATGTGAATGGAGTATCTTGGCTTAGCCACAAAGGGAATGGCTATCTACAATTCCACAAGAAGATTGTTCTCAATGATCTATAAGAGGATTGGCTAGTCTTGCCAATAAATTGAATACCTCTAGCTATAGGTATGGTATCCTCTCCAATCAGAGAAGTGAAAAGAGGCCTTCTCCATCCCAGACAAGAGGAGACAGGAAAATGTAAGACACATTTTGGGCAGACAGCAACCACCATGGATAAGATGGAGACTTGACATGAGATGAGACTTTGGGTGATAGAGAGGGAAATCTATTAGCAAGATTAAGAATTTTGTTGGACAATTGGGTGGAGAGCCAATATTGGCAGGACTGAGAACTTTTCTGAACAGTTGAGGGGTGGGGAAGGGAATATTGGCAGGACTGAGAACTCTGGAACACAGAGTCATGAGGCTCGAGGCAGTGGTACCTGCATGCACATTTATGGAGCTGTCTTGACTATATTCTGTTGTTAATTTAAACTATAACCTTTTGACTCCCTCAATATGGTTTTGCATGGTCTGTTAGCTCTTACATCAGATTTTGGACCCAGCAAACTGATGGGATTGGTGTTGAGATGAGTAGAAGGAGGCATGGGAGCTTAGGGAAGATGTATGACCTCAGAGTAATTGGCTTTCTTTTATTGATGCTGTGGACGAGTGGACGAGGAAGATTTGCCCCTGTGAAATTGGTCATGATCAGACAAAGGAATTCCCACAAGGTCCTTTCTCTTTTAACAGCAAGTTCAAGAACAAAACAAAGGATCTTAATGGAATGTGCAGGTATCTGGAAATAGGGAATAAAAAGGGAAGAACTAGCTCAGCATTTCTCAAGCTGAAAGAACTGAAAAATAAATCCAAGTCTCGAATTACAATACTGAGAGATGCTAAGGGGAAAGTCTTGAATGATAGTAGTGTTATTCACCATCCCAAGAACATGGAAACAGCCCAGATGTCCAACCACAACTGAACTGATTGAGCAATTATGGTACATTAACACAATGGAATACTATGCAGCACACAGGAGCAATGATTTTGTAAATGACTACTTAACTTGGGAGGGGCTGGAGAGCATTATGCTGAGTGAGCTAACTCAGTCCCATAAGGACAAATACTATTTAAAACCATTATTGTAAAATGAGTATGAGAATTGGGGAGGGAGGAGGGGAAGCAAAGGGGTGAGGATGGGCTGGAGGTGGTAATCATAGGGTAGCACAATTTGATCGTTGGGGGTGGTGAAGGAAATGGGGAAGATCTGCTGTGAAGAATAATGTATTTGAACTTTGTAAATAAGCCAGTATTTTTTTTTTTTAAAAGATTACAAGGGGCAGCTAGGGAGGTCAAAGGAAAATATAATGGAATGTGCAGAGAGCTGGAATCTCTGGTATTAGTGGAAATCAAAACAACACTTTGATTCTGAGTCAAAAGATCTTTTGTGAGCTCATATCCTCCTTGTGGGGCTCAGTCTAGTTTTCAATAAGATACCAAATCTAGGCTAAAGAATCCTCTTGGTACTCTCATTTACTCACCATAGAAAGGTAGCAAATTGTCAAAACTCAGACAATGCAGCTTCAACCTCCCTTGTGTGAGTGTGTACTTAACTTTGTTTATGTAAAGATTTCTTATTTTAAGATGGAAAAGAAGAAAAAAATCTAATTAATTAAGGTAGTCAGGAAGCTCTGGTGGCCAGGTGGTGAGGAATTTTGCTGTCAACCAAGGAGCACACAGTTCATATCCACCAGCTGCTCTGCAAGAGAAAGAGACAACTTCCTCTCTTGTGATTTTTACTGCCTCAGAAAACTTCCTGGAGGGTCAGCTATGAGTTGATTCCAGCTCTATGGTACATAATAGCAACAACTGAGCTAGTCAATCCTGCAACGTTAACTCATAATAATTGTTCAGATGTTTGCGCTTTTGTTCTCATATACATTGTGCCCTATATTTTAGTATTGCTTGTGTATTAACCTCAACTAGAAATATACCGCATTGATTTCAGCTCTTGTCCTTGTAATCTACTGTCTTCTAAGCCTTTAGGCTTAGATTATTCTTTTTCTATTGGATGAAGGTGTTGAGTTGTTGTTATGCACCATTGAGTCGCCTGTGACTCACAGCAACCCTATGTACAATAGCCCTAAACCCTGCTCTATCTATCCCTTGACAATTTTATTGTCTCCAACACACCTATCCCCATTACACCAGTGATGGAATCAATCCATACCATTAAGGGTCTTCCTCTCTTGTGCTGTCCCTCCACCCTCTCAAGCATGATGTCCCTCTTCAAGGACTGATCTCGTCTTGCAACATGTCCAAAGTATGTCAGACAAAGCTTCAGAATTCTTGCCTTCAAGGAGCAGCCTGACTTTACCCTCTCCAGGACAAACTTGTTTGTTCTCCTAGCAGTCTATGATATACTCAATACTCTTCTCAACCACCACAGCCCAGCTCAAAAACATCAACTCTTCTCTTATTCCTAGACATTGTCCAGCTCTCTGATGCATAGCAAGTAATCACAAAGACCATGACCTGCATCAAGGACACCTTAATCTCCAGACTGACATCGTTGCTCTTCAGTGCTTTGGATAGGTCTCTGACATCAGACTTTACCAATGCAATTTGTCTTCTTAATTTCCTGGCTGCTGGTACCAAGAATGTTGATTGTAAAGCCAAGCAAACTGAAGCTGTCAACAATCTCAGTCTCTTCACCATCTATCATGATCCTGCCAATTGGCCCAGTGGTGAGAATATTTGTTTTATTGATGTTGAGTTTCAATCCATATTGAAGGCTTCAGTCCTTGTTCTTCTGCAGCAAGCGCTTCAGGTCCTCCTCAGTTGTGTCATTGGCATAACGCACATTGTTGATGAGTCACCTCTAATTCTGATGCCACACTTTTTCTCATAGAACCCAGCCTCCCAGTAATCTGTACAATGAAATGTGCGAGGAGCTAGAGTCACAAAATCAAAAAGGC